>NC_140918.1:10180475-10469164 GCF_045865225.1 Trachurus japonicus
GGATCCAGAGTATTTTCTGGTGGGGGGGCACAGGGGGTAACAACAGTGAATTTGGGGGGGGCACCCAAAAGTAACAAAAATGAAGGCTGCCACTGATGACTGTCTTGAATATTTACACTGTACAGTTACACACTTTTTACAGCATGTCTTAAAGCAGAAGTAAGGTGAATATTTGTGTTAATATAAGTCTTAAATAGTTATATCTTCCGACAGCAATCACTTATATAGAGTGTTTGGTCCGAAACACGGGTCTGTCAGTCACTCTGCTCTGCTGTAAGCCAAAAAGAAAACTTTCCTTGTATCCTACAACGTTTATCCAATGAGGAGAGAGAACGGCATAAAGGGGCGGTCCTCTCTGTGTGTGCAGCCAAGGGATGCGCGTGAATGTGGCGACGTAGGGACGAGGACCAATAGATCCATGACGAGGGCGGGGGCTGCTAACTCCATCAGCTGACAAGAAGTTAGCCAAAACGACCGGATCGCTTTCTTCTGCTTTAATCTTGCTTTTATTGGCCACATTGAATCTTTCACATTGTAAGGAAGATGCCTATGACGTTTTCATTTTCCACTTGTCAATATAACATTTATAGGCCATCAATAATCAACTCTATTTTGTAACTAAGAAGTCCTAGCAGAATAACACAAAAACACAAAAAGTTCTCACAGTGAACAGAAATATCTTCTACTCTTAGCCAGTAGTTAGAGCTCAACTCTGTACAATAAACATCTCAGTGTTTTGTGTAACAGTTGGTCAATGTATACGGAATAACCAGAACAAACATTACTGAAATGGTAAAATGAGAACGAGAACAATAACAATCTTACACAATTTTCTTTATTTACTAGACAGAACACTGGGATGTTTGCTGTACAGAATTGATTAAGAGCCTCAGTCAGAAGTTAGTGCTTGTAGCTCTGTACAGTGAACATAGCAGTGGAGGGTCTTGGCCCCCCTGTGCCACCATGGAAGACCCGCCCCTGGTTATTTACACACCTAAACCAGTCCCTAACAGATTCTAGTTTGTCATCAACCTACATTTTTTTTTGCACCAGGAGAATCAAATGGTTAATCATGTACTTTATGCTGGAGTGAAACATAACGTACTGTATCTGGAGCTTGTTATCATCTTTGCAGTTCAACAGTTCTGCAGGAACTCATCCCTGCCTTGACTTAACTTGTCATCATGTGGACTATATGCAATATTACTATAAGTCTGCAGTGTATGAGTGTAGATTGGTGATGATCTCCCCCCCCTCCCCTCCCTCTCTTTCCCTCCCTCCCCATGCACCGGGTACTAAGGGGATTTTCGGGCCTGTGAACTGACAACGTTTGTTGCAGTAATCCTATTACTCCGACTGCTGCTTTTCCAGACTGCTGGACAGAACCACTTATCGCCATCTTCATATCACTGGAGGTCTCTGTATTGACCTCTCCATGCTCTCCTCCTGCCCCACTGCCCCTCCACCACACACACACACACAGTTTGCTTCCAGTTTTGACAGAGCCGTGAAAAATATGCAACCGAGTCTAGACGCCCTGACTGAGGCTGAAAAAGACTTCTTTATTCTAATATACTGTATACTCTTGGCTGACTTAATCCTGAATGATACCCAGACAGCTTCACTTGTTGAGCCAGTGAAGCACTTTATGAATAATATGCAAATATTTACAATCTGTAGAAAGCAGTTGCATGCGTCACTCTTGCAGACTGCAGCTGACAGGTGAGATTATGTTTTGAAACGGAAGAAATAATTGAAGCCATTCCTGGTGCTTGCAGCTAATGATCATTATCAAATCAATCTGGCCCTTTTTTATTGATTGACTGATTAATTGTTCTGCCTGAGAAATGTCAGGAAGAAAAAATGTTTTTTTTATGTCTTAACATAGATATTGAAACAAGAAGCATCAAATCCTGACATTTAATAACAGTCTTAGTCTTCAAATGTTTGTCAAATTTGCTAAAAAAAAATGTCTGCCATGATTACTTGATTATCTCAAAGGTGGTCCGATCATTTTCCCTGTCAATCAACTAATTGTTGCAGCTCGAGTCATTGGTGTAAACAGACAAACCGTGTCGCTGAATGTTGTAACTGTGTCTTTTTGACACGTGAATATAATCAAACTCTGTTATTTACATAATCACTCCACCTTACACAAGTCTGAAAAATACGTTGATGAATAAATAATATATTATGATAAATAAATCATAAAATCTATGAATATGCTAATACTACAGGCTGCGACATCCGAGTGAAGTAACAATAAACAAAATGTCTTTTTGGAGCCTTCAGCCTGTGTTGGCGCCTGACTCTTGCAGGGACAGTACAGTAGCTGCACAAAAACACTGTGATTATCTAATCTGTTTAGCCCTGACACTGGTTGTCCTAAATATGACATTTTGAATTTGACACCAGTCCAATATCTTCATACTTGAGTCGGATTTGAATTTAAAGGAGACTCTGACTCTGTCTCTTGCTGCAGAGACTTGGAAGAGGATCATGCTAATGATTTCTGCGTCAGACCGTCTGCAGACTTCAGGTGTGTGTGTGGGCGTCGTTCTGCTTTCACAGCATCTCTCCAGAAGTCGGGACGTGCCTGATTGTTTCCTCTTCTTTCTTTTCTTTTTTTTCCAAAAACATGTCCAAGCCCATCTGACTCTGAGATGAAGTTGCTTCACTTTGGATTTGGTGTTTTTTTTCTTTCTTGGAAGTTGTGAAATAATGTAAATAACAACGCCAGAGTTTCCCGCTGCCCCCCCCCCCCCCCACAGCCGCCTGTGTCATTGAAAAGTGAGTGTTGGCACGCTCAGGTTGTTCCTTTTTGTATTTCCTACGTGTCCCATGTGACTAACCTTGAGTAGCCGCCGTCAGCGCTCTGGGACTGGCTGTCCTTTCATTGCGCCTGTCAGCGACTCACTCAGGCGTGGGTCCATTCTCACTGCAAAGGCGCACACACTTGAGGAGTGGCTGCCCGGGCCTGCGCCGAGGCTTATCGCTGCCTCCTCTGACAGATCCACTTCCAGAGTAGTCCACTTTGGAGGTTCATGGTTGACTCATCCCGCATCCCGCGCCTCAACGTCTCCATCCGTGGCAGGTATTCCTCCTCCTGACCTTGCAGCTTTAATTTGAGATGGAAAGACTTTGTGATGATCAATCAAGTGTGCCACAACATGGTTTGTTGTAATGGCTGCTGCCCCAAGTTTGGGAGTTTTCATTCTTTCCTCCCCGCTGTGCAGACAAACCGCATTAACACGGGCAGCGATTGATCGATTCTGTCTGTCAGCCACTATAAACACACTTGCGGTGTAAGTAATGAAAGTCGTTTATCTAGAAAAGTCACAGCTGTAGCTCCCAGATGGGCCGGGTGCAGAGTCGGTGCCAGCTGTGAGTTGTTTATCTGTCTACAAGAGTTTTAACACTTTTAAAATCAAGAATTAACGTGCTGGGGAGGAGAAAAAAGGGGAGGGGGGGGGGGCAAGGAAACGACCACGGAAGTAGAAGAGAAACAAATCAAAATCATTTCGAAACTCCATTTGAGAAATGCTTGCTTCATAATAAAAGCCCCCAGTAATCCTACGCCCTTGCAGTAAATTCCAGCGAGTGCAACCCTGCTGTCATCGAGAAGCCTCCTTTAAAGCAGGATGTTTCCTGTTAGCACCCTCCCTCCCACAGGACTGGACTGCTGCTGCTCGCTGGAGGCTGCCAAAAGACCGGAGCCCCCGAGTCCAATCCATGATATCTGCACTCAGGCGGAAGCCACTCACACAGGCACCAGCAAACACACACACGCTTTCCTTTTATCCTATTTGCCTATCTAGCTGCCATATCATATTATTTGTCCCTTTTTTCCCCACACGTACAATAACACGGTCAGCGTGCACAAACACAAAGTCATCCATTTCTGATCTAGGCCAAGGTCGTCGTCTGCGGCGACTGTCGAGGTAATTACTTCCTCGTACACAGTCCTGCTGACTAATGATGAGACGCGCCAGTTCACTCTGGAGGTTTGGGCCTCCTCGCTGTTGTGTGGGTCACTCCATCCTCCCGGTTTGGCCACGAGGCTCAGAGAGGCCTCGTCTGAAAACACCACTCACAGCGAGAGAGAGAGACTAGTCGAGCAGCGGTGATTAAAGCGCAGCGTCGTCGTCTAATGGGACGGTGCTCGACTGCCAAAACATGTGATTTCCTCAGAAGATAAAAACAGATAAAAATAGCACATGCACAGCACATCGGGGTTTGACAAAACAAATTTGCTAATTTCATTCCAAATAGTTTCCTCCTTTCTTTGATTTCCAAGAAGAGGTCTTCTTTCACGTTTTTAAATGCCAGGCTGTTTGGCAGCTGTTGTGTTTCTCAGCTCAGCTCTGCTCCCAACAGTCATCTCTTTGTCTCCTGAATTGAGGGGAAAAGCAGCGAAATTCCTTGGGACTCCCCAAATCCTGGGAATTGTAATGAAGGGGTTGCTAGGTTGCAATCTATAGGGCCTATTGTGGACTCCTGTATGGATTCAATGGTACTACAGGGAGCATCAATGACCCACGATGCCGCCCCCGCATTCCTCTGCTTTTCAGGATTGTTGGAGAGGGGTGGTGGTGGTGGGGGGGAGCGGCCCACAATTTCTTATTCCATGATTTGGTTTGCAAAACCTAAATCCATGCTCATTTATGCACTCTAAAAATATCCACCAACGGCAGGGGGAAAACAAATTCCTCCTTTTCCAGCTTTTCTGCTGAAATCTCTCCGAGGCCAAAACTTCAGAGCTGGAACCAAAATGATGTAAACTTGTATCAGTGGCCTTTCATTAAAGGGCTGCTGACAGGAGGCAGGAGATTTAGTTATTTAGAGCGGCGGCTGTACACTTAGGTCCACGTAATGACTGGGAGCGCTGCTCTTTGAACTGCTCTCCCTCTAGGACGGAGGACGTCAGCATCATAAGACCGGAGTCCTCCACAGCTTCCTCTGAGACTCACGGCCTGTGGAGTTTAGAGTTGATTTTATGCTTCATGCGCGAGTGGATTGTGATTAATTTTTACACTCATAATCAAACACTTAAAGTGGTTTATAACTGTTTCTGACTTTGAATGTGGAGCAAAGCACCAGTCTTTACATTTAAAGGAAGACAGGAACAGTTAGTGCAGCTCTGTCCAAAGACACCATGTATAAGATTTTTGTGTTTGTACAGATCTGTGAACATTGGATTGGATGTTTTTTTTGGACAGGTGCTAGGTTGGTTGTTCAATTCCTGGCTCTTCCTGTTCACATATTACAGTGTCCTTGGACAAGACTGAACCCCAAATTTCCTGCAATGCAGCAATGGTGTATGGGTAACACTTTATAATAAGTACACACTGTTAAGCATTAGTTAAGCTTTAATAAATACTGAATTCTTCATTTATAACGCATGAATATTAATTAGTATGTAGTTTATAAATACAGTTAGTCCTTATCAATGAGTAAAACATTTTAACTGTGTTTAAAAACTACATACTAATGAGTATTCATGTGTTATAAATGATGAATTCAGTATTTAATGCTTAATAGTGTGTACTTATTATAAAGTGTTAGCGGTGTATGAATGTGTATGTGGCTGTTTGTGTGAGTGTGTAGTAGAAAAAACACTGTACATGTAGAAAAAAGTCTTGTGGGTGGTGGATAAGACTAGAAAACATTAAATTTACATTCAGTTTAACTTTTAGTAAGAAAAGGCAAGTAAGTGCATACCCCCAAATGTTGAACTACCCTTTTACTTGCACAATGTTCACATAATTACTGTATCTGCGGTCTATTGTAGTCAGAATTAAGATTTAATATTTCAGTTACTAGAGGGAGTTATTAGATTGTCAGCAGCGGCGTAATGAAACACAATGAGTAATGGGTTTCCTTGATCCTGAATGAAGCTTTACAATTCATCTAATAATGACTCTGTGGAGGTAAATACACGAAGCGGCTGATCTAGGAGCCGTCGGCCTCGGCTCGGCTCGGCTCTTGATGAGTCTCAGTCATTAAATAGTGATCATAGTTGGCTTTGCTCATTGTTAGTTATTCATGCAACAAAAAGAAGCTGCTCTGAAACTGTCACGGCAAATTTCTATTGTCTCAGCTGTCTGGGATATTAAAGAAGGTGAATGACCTCTTGTCCCAGCCTCCCACTCCCCTCCGCCCCCCAGGTTTGATTTTGTAATATATCTGTTGCTGATTAATAACGCTGGGATCGAATATTCTACCGAGATCCAGTTTTCCCTTCCCTCATTTTGTGCACATAGCAACAGCCATCACTATTCTGCCTGACGCTTTCATTATAGATTGCAGAGAGGGAACGTAGGCTGAGATTTGTTACGCTGTCTGGAAAAGACTGATGAGTCTGATGGCTGAAATGCACACATCCAAAACACAGAGAGAGAGAGAGATTTGAAATAAATGCTCTCAGTCTGTTTGCATGGAGCTTGAACGTTGCTGTGGACTCACACTGGGCATTAGAGACGCAGTTTTAAAGGTTTTAAGACAAATCTCCGAAGAGAGCATCTTAGAACTTAAATCCTGTGTCCTTTTGCATGCCTGTTCAATCCACATATTAGTCATACACTTTTCATTACAACTCATGCATTATTCCCAAAGTCTGTCTTCCTGAAATTCAAATCAAACATAATTCGGAGAGTTTCCAAGTCTGTAAAGTAAACTAAGCTCCTCACTGGAGTATTTTCATCACGCCCTGCTGAAAGTTTTCTAACCTGACGTATAGAGCTCTACCGAGGCTTATGTCATGAGCTTTTAATTGTTTGTTCCACTGTTGATACCAGAAAAGCCATAACAATGCAAGTGCATTAAAAGCCTGAATATTTCAAAACACTTTGCACTTAAACAGAGAAAATATTAAAATTTCATACTTTGGATGAAGTAGCAAAATCCCATTTTGCCTCAACAGAAAGCTGGCATAAACTGTGAATAATAAAAGAGCTGTGCGTGTGAGTGTGTTGACACTGATGTGTTAGCAAAGGTAGTTGGTTTGCTGGTCATATACTGAGTGTATCGACGGTGTCTTTCCTTCTTCTCACACACACTAACATTAGATTGTTATTGCATGTGAGGTTTTGTCCCTGGATCTCTTCTTGGTTGTTAGCATTAGCTTCAAGGCCATAAAACTTGGATGTTGTTAGTTAATCACAGTGATTCCTCGGCTGTATGCAGCAGGGTCCAGCATGTATGTATAGAATTGCATTCAATTACTTGTAGTTCTATCGTAAATGTTAGCTAGATTAAAACGCTGGTGTCCATCATGTTTAGCTCCCTGTGGTAAACTAGCCGTTCAGACAGCGACATCATCCTTGTGATGTCAGCTTTTTGGTCCCTGTAAAGCTTGTTGGACCCCACAAATATGGTGAGTTACCAATTTTTGGGCCCACACATTGAGTATAGGTTGTTTTTTTTGTTTTTTTGAAATAAAAATGCTAAATTTGGCCCCAAACTTTGTTAGAATTTCATTAAATATCAAATAAATAAAGTTTTGATTTGTTACAATAACTATTTATTTAAGGTAAAGGAAGAAAGTAAAGAAACATTTCAAGTGAAATGATGGAGAAAGAGAAAGTTTAAAGCTTTATTTTCATGTCTGCACTCAAACTTTAACTGTTAAATGGTAAATGAATGCATTCACAGTTGTATAGTATAGTTTAATTTCTTGCTTCTTTTTGGTCACTTTTTGTGACTCAAATCATGACTCTCTGATCTGTCGCCTCTTCTTTGAGTTACCTCATCTCATTATCCACACCTGAGAAAGTACAGTACTCTCAAAACCAGTAGGTATTACACTGGGTTCAAAAGCAAACTTCAGTAGGAATAAATGAAGCCCAGCACCTGGTTTTCTGGTTTCACACTTGGACACTTTTCCTTTCATCTTGGCAGTGTAATACTTCACTTTGCAGCACGAACATTTCTTCATCTTCTCTTAAAACCCTGGCTAACATTTCTCTCCATCTCCGCGGTGTGTTTCCTTCTCTCCCTGTCTAAACCTATTCTCTTTTTAATCAGCTCTCTCGGGATTCAGCTCCGTATAATTAGAGACCGAAACTTTAATCACCATGGATCCAGGGCAGAGAGAGCAGGGCATTTCAAACAGACGCAAGCAGGAAGAATTATCATGAAAGAAATGTGTGAAAATGGAAACAAAAATTGCTTCATTGAAGTCATGACATTTATTTACTGACAGTCTGCACACTTGCACAGACAGTGGGCACATACAGTATATACCAGGTTCACATGGAGGACAGAAAGCCAAACTATCTCTTAATCATCTCTGGTGGGTCTCGAGTTGTTCACAATGCTCTGCTAATTGTTCCACGGCCGCATTGTGGAGCTGGATTAAAAGGTCACAGTTTGCAGGAGGCCCTTACATAACAACAGCTGTCTCCTCACCTCCTCTCCCTCTGTCTCCTTCGATCTGCTCACCTCTCCTCCCATATACTCCCTCTCCTCCACCTTTCAGCCCCTTTTACCCTTTGCTTCATCTCCATACTGGCATCGTTTTGCTCTTTACTATGTCATTCTCACCTCTACTCCCTTAACTTATTGTTCACTTTTGCTGCCTTATTAATTTTTTTTTTAGCAGAATGCTGTAAAAATCAGACTGGACATTTATTATTTGGGAAACGTGTTTGACCTTCTACCTCAGTGGGGAACATGGACACAGTTCACTGGGCTTTATTGAGTCTTATATTGAGACTTAGTTGGCGCCTGGCATAGAGGAGCATTCAGCAGGGACAGACAAAAAAAGACATGAGTCCAAATGAACAATGGTCTAGTGTTGTCAATCAATTTAAAGAGACCAGAGGAGTTTGAGTCTCATACGTAATGTGGATGACTCTTCTACATTACCCACACTTGTTAATGGGTCCATTTTCGATAACTACTGTATATCATTTTGTCTTTATAGTTATTTTGATAGTATTATTTAGTGGTCGACTCGCCCAGCATTTCCTAGTTTCGGTTTCCCAGACCCTGCCTGGCCGGTCATGGGAATAACAGCACCGGATCGCTAGTTGGCATCGTTTATGGTATCTGCAACGGTATCTGATCGTCTTCGATCCTCCGACTTTCGTTCTTGATTACTGTAATGAAAACATTCTTGGCAAATGCTTTTGCTTTCGTCCGTCTTGAGCCGGTCCAAGAATTTCACCGTGCGTGCGGAGGCTCATGGGAAATGTAGTGTGAAAACACTTCGCTTTCGAAACCCTTTAAGTGTTTAATGGAAGCTTCCAGAGTTAATCAAGATTCTAAATGTACCCTTTTAAAAGGATGTTTTTCAAGTGTTTAATAATGGACAAATATGCTGCTTTTTGCAAATGTAATTGTATTATACATTAGCCAAAAAGAATCATGAATATTGTCCCACACTACATTTAGCATAAAATATACACTTTGTATGCGGTTTAGCTTGCAACTGAGTCAGACTGTGGATCAGCTTTACGGACAATTAAACAGAACATTTGTTCATCATCATGCATCAAAAAATAAAAATAATGGCGCTAAAAGGAAGAGGAGGCAAGTAGCAACTGTTTGCTAACAAGTTAGCGCTGTAGTAGCCTATCAACTTCAATGGTCATGATGAAGTCAATGCTTAAATGTATCCACTTGTTTCTTCTTCTGCTTAAAGAAAGAGGCCAACAAAACTGGAGTAATAAACCGTTCTGGGAAATGTGCGTTCTCACCTGTCTTGCCAAAAGTGCGATGAGAGGATCGATCCCACTCTCCCACGTGAGCGCTAAATATGAAGCCAGAGTCAGGAGGCCGTTAGCTGACAGGCGCCGGCTAACGAGAGCCCGACGCTGCTTCATGTCTCAAAGTGACGCTGATGCGAGCGGACAGGCCAGACTCGCTAAGTTCCTGAGCGGAGAGCCCGGCCAGCTGACGGGGTGGAAACATGTTAGTCACTCAGCGGCGCACACGCAGCTGTTGTGGACCACTCAGCGAACAGAATGCATGCTAACCCATAGCTACAGTACCCTAGGCTTTCTTTTTACTTAAATGATCTTTAATGTAGCTGGTGTAGTTTCTGCTCTGTGTCCTCGAGGAGCAGAGACATGATAAATCCCTGTCACTTCCACTTTATTACATGATACTTGATACAAAACCAGGAATCTTTCTTGACCAATTACATTCAATAGCCTACTGCCTTTGTCATCCAATTATACCAACACAACTCTCCCCTCATCAGACGGCTATAGAAACATTTCCTTAGTTGGCTCAGCTACAAATATTCAGCAGACTTTGTCAGAGCTCTTATATTGTGAGCTCAGCCGCCCGGATATTAAAGATGCTGATATATTAAAGTGCACTGCAGATCATGTTTTAATGCTGACAGATTGTTCCCACTTATGTCGTTATTTCTGTCAACTTGCCAACTGAGCTCGGGACAGATTGTACACTCAGGTCACTGTCACTGCAATGAGCAGGTAGAGTAGTGAGAGTGTCTGTGTAGTGTAGTCAGTCTGTTGCTAGTTTTCATAGTCGAATAGTATTTTTTCAAGGAAAGTTTTCAAAGATTAGCTTGTTCCAGCCTCTCCAGTGATAAAGTGACCTCTTTTTAATAGTCTTATATGATGGAAAAAGAATATATTTGCATTTTTACATGTTAAACTGTTGTGTAAACAAACCAAACATTTTGAATCAAGTCATTTAAGGCAGTGGGAGCTGTGACACACAAAGAATTAGATCAATTTTTGAAAGTATTCATACATTTATGCCTTGGTATGAAGTCAGACAGAAAGGTTATGACTAAATTATTCTGTGGAACCTGCAGCATCAAATCTTCATATACTATAAAGTCATTTATTAGCTACTAAAAAATGAGGCACCTGTTGCAATATCATTATTTTTATTGTGTATTATTATTTTACTCTTGACTTATTTAATATGGAAAGATAAAGTACTTTAAATGCGTAATCATTATTATAGCTCAACAAATACTCAATTTGTGAGTCGTACACACACTAGAATACAAACACGAGCAATGATTTCTAAAATATTGGGCTGTTTTTAAATTCTTTGTGTGACCATAAGGTGTATGACATTTTAAAGTGTGAAATCGACTTGTCAATGCTCTCTGCTGGACAAATTATTCACCTTACTGTAGTTTCCAATATCAGTCTTACAAATATTATATATCATCAGTGTTTTGCCAATACTAATATCCTACTGTTTTTGTTTGTTGTCTGCTTTCTCAGTATGAATTCAAGGCCAAGAACATCAAGAAGAAGAAGGTCAGCATCGTGGTGTCTGTGGACGGGGTGAAGGTGATGCTGAGGAAGAAGCAGAAGGTAAATTTGCGAATGATAAATGATCATTTTCTCCAGTTGTTTCACCTTTAAAGTTTAATGAGTCTTTTAATCTTAATTGTCTGCCTTCATGCACAGAGAAAAGAGTGGACATGGGACGAGAGCAAGATGCTGATCATGCATGACCCCATATACAGGTCAGTCCCACCTCCTCATCTCTGATAAACTGTGTTCATACTCTGATGTGAATATAAAGATCTCGCCATCTCTGCAGCTTCCTCCGTGCACACAGGGGATTAAACTGTCTGATGTTCGGTCCAGTCTGGTCTTTGCTCTCAGCATGTTGTTGTTAGCTTTAACCAAAGTAATTACTCCGAGTAGACAGAAGATATTACGGAGGAAATTACATCCTCAAACTCTATATCCTCCTGCTTCGTATTTCTAGGCTATCGCATTTATTTCACCACCCAAGACGAATGTGCTTGAACACACCACGTATGCCAAATGCTGTTACATCCATAAAACAGCATAATGAACTAGAAAATTTCCTCTCGGGAAATTTTGAATGGGCCACGGGAGCTACTGCGGGTTGTGCCATCTCTGTCAACATGGGAATCAAACCCACGATCTTAAGGTCAAGACAGAGCTGATCAGACAGACACATGATCATCTTTCTATAAGCACTGATATGGAGGAGCTGTAACCACATTAGGTTAACTGTGTGTGTGTGTGTGTAGGTGTGTGTGTGTGTGTGTGTGTGTGTGTGTGTGTGTGTGACTGTAATCACATGAAGCTGGCTCTAGAGTCTGTGTGTGTGTGTGTGTGTGTGACTGACTTGACACATAGTTAGTTAGTAGCTGCATCCTGTGTCAGTCTGATTTAGCTGTGTCTGTGTTTATAAACATTTAAACGAGCGCCAGGTGGATTGTTTATGAAGTTAACGAGCTCTGGCCTGAGGATCAAAGAGGTTACCACGGCGATAGGGGCCCCCGCAGGCTGAGGCAGACAGAAACGTGGAGAAAAACAGCCATTTTCTGCCTCTAAACCGGCCTCACAATTAGGCTTAGCATGACAAAACGGTAACTCCTATCAGAACAAAACACAGATCAACGTTGCTCTAAGGACTTAATGAAAATTTCGGTACGATTTGGTGTTTCTACAGTAAATATTTTGGCGACGCTGGCAGTTTTAAAACATCAGGCCGTTCTGCTCCTCTCAGAAAATATTTGTATTGGACTCAATGAGGAGCAGAGACAGACGTGGCCGCACTCAGAGGCTGATTCTGTAAGTTCTGTAAGTCTCTCTGATATTTTGAGCACATGACATGAGAGATAACAAGTTTGTCTTACAAATTCTGAAAAAATTATGTCTGTAGAGTGTAAATTGTGGCCGTGGTCACAGTTTATCCAGAAAAAATACAGAATGTTTCTTCACTCTCTCCCACTCTAACCGATGATGTCACGCACTCTGACACGAACATTCTATGCAATACACACCCATTATAAACTCATAATTTCTCCAAAAATGATCATGGTCATTGATCAGGGATTGATCAAAAACTATATGACCTATCAAAACGTGGAGTAATGCGACAATACACAAGACTTGTGTCTACTGTTTAAAGTTTAAATGGAGTCTCTAGGTGAAAGTATGCCTGAGCAGTAGACTTTTGTTAAACTCCAATGATTGGTCTTTTTCGGTCTTTTTTTTTCGCCCGTCCCATTGACTTACATGCAAAATTTTTGCGCAGTTTTTCGCGACTACGTCGCGAAAAATTCGTAAACTGTTGAGAAAAGTAATAGCACAGCGATCCCGATCAGGACGCACGTTTTGATATATAATTTGTCCTGCAACTCTTCGAGTTGCAGGACTAGTAGCGCATCGAAAATCGGCCGGAAGTGGAAAAATAATAACTAGAAAATTTCCTCTCGGGAAATTTTGAATGGGCCACGGGAGCTACTGCGGGTTGTGCCATCTCTGTCAACATGGGAATCAAACCCACGATCTTAAGGTCAAGACAGAGCTGATCAGACAGACACATGATCATCTTTCTATAAGCACTGATGTGGAGGAGCTGTAACCACATTAGGTTAACTGTGTGTGTGTGTGTGTGTGTGTGTGTGTGTGTGTGTGTGTGTGTGTGTGTGTGTGTGTGTGTGTGTGTGTGTGTGTGTGTGTGTGTGTGACTGTAATCACATGAAGCTGGCTCTAGAGTCTGTGTGTGTGTGTGTGACTGACTTGACACATAGTTAGTTAGTAGCTGCATCCTGTGTCAGTCTGATTTAGCTGTGTCTGTGTTTATAAACATTTAAACGAGCGCCAGGTGGATTGTTTATGAAGTTAACGAGCCCTGGCCTGAGGATCAAAGAGGTTACCACGGCGATAGGGGCCCCCGCAGGCTGAGACAGACAGAAACGTGGAGAAAAACAGCCATTTTCTGCCTCTAAACCGGCCTCACAATTAGGCCTAGCATGACAAAACGGTAACTCCTATCAGAACAAAACACAGATCAACGTTGCTCTAAGGACTTACTGAAAATTTCGGTACGATTTGGTGTTTCTACAGTAAATATTTTGGCGACGCTGGCAGTTTTAAAACATCAGGCCGTTCTGCTCCTCTCAGAAAATATTTGTATTGGACTCAATGAGGAGCAGGGACAGACGTGGCCGCACTCAGAGGCTGATTCTGTCAATTCTGTAAGTCTCTCTGATATTTTGAGCACATGACATGAGAGATAACAAGTTTGTCTTACAAATTCTGAAAAAATTATGTCTGTAGAGTGTAAATTGTGGCCGTGGTGGCAATTTATCCAGAAAAAATACAGAATGTTTCTTCACTCTCTCCCACTCTAACCGATGATGTCACGCACTCTGACACGAACATTCCATGCAATACACACCCATTATAAACTCATAATTTCTCCAAAAATGATCATGGTCATTGATCAGGGATTGATCAAAAACTATATGACCTATCAAAACGTGGAGTAATACGACAATACACAAGACTTGTGTCTACTGTTTAAAGTTTAAATGGAGTCTCTAGGTGAAAGTATGCCTGAGCAGTAGACGTTTGTTAAACTCCAATGATTGGTCTTTTTCGCTCTTTTTTTTTCGCCCGTCCCATTGACTTACATGCAAATTTTTTGCGCAGTTTTTCGCGACTATGTCGCGAAAAATTCGTAAACTGTTGAGAAAAGTAATAGCACCCCGATCCCGATCAAACCGCACGTTTTGATATATAATTTGTCCTGCAACTCTTCGAGTTGCAGGACTAGTAGCGAATCGAAAATCGTCCGGAAGTGGAAAAATAATAATAAGAAAAAATCCACACAATAACAGTAGTGCCCGGGCTTCGCCCGGGCACTGGTCCCTGCAGCTATTTCATAGCTGTTGGGACCAGTGCCCGGTGCGATTGCCCGTGGCCCTAATAAGAAGAAAAAATCCACACAATAACAGTAGTGCCCGGGCTTCGCCCGGGCACTGGTCCCTGCAGCTATTTCATAGCTGTTGGGACCAGTGCCCGGTGCGATTGCCCGTGGCCCTAATAATCTATAGCTTGTGCATGTCGATGGTAGAGCATATGTTCGTATACTTTAAAGAACATGTTTTTTTTTTTCCTTCTGATCTCAGATAGTGTTTGTACGTGGTGTGTTGAGGGCGTGTGAACAGCAAAGTTTGAGTTTTTGACAAATATCTCCATACATTCACCAAAATGGAGCCTGACAACTCATCTTCTTGGAGCCTGTGAGGCTGTCAGTCACTGCTCAACAACTCACAGCAATTAAACCATAAAGTACGGAGATAATAGTGGCTGTCAGGTTCCGAGGGGAGAGAGGGGGAAAGCAGATATTAAAGTATGATTTGTGGGACAGCGAGCTGTGAAATAATGTATTTTCCTTACATCATGAATGTCTCTTCATAAAAATGGAAATCTCTGAGATGGAGAGAAGTTGGCAGCCACTTTAAAGTGTCTTAACTTTAAACATCTAAGTGTATGCACTTAGAGATTTGTGTGTGTGTGTGTTTGTGAATTATGTATACGTCTGTGGGAGGATCTCAAGCCGCACCTCATCACAGGACTGTGCGTGTTAAATATAATTATTCTTGCATGTGTTTCCCCGTGTGTGTGGGAGGGGGGTGTTTCTGCAGTGGGGATATAATGTACTCTCTCTGTCATGTGACCTTCAGTAGTAGATGGTTATAATTAGTTTGGCTGCTGGGGGAGATGTTTTATAGCAGTGGAGCTGCAGATGAAGATGCAGGTTTGACTCAGGAGAAGTCAGGACTTGTGTAGGACACAATGAGTACACAGTGGTATAGGTACAAGTACTTGTATTAAGTATTATATTATAAATAATTCCCTTTACAACTGATTCATATGCATTGGGTCAGTCCTCCCTCCTAATTTTGATTATAATATGTGCTAAAGACGATATCAAAGTGGTGGCTTATGTCATTAAATAAACTTTTTTCACTATTTAAATTTTCTGTTTCCAGGATTTTCTACGTGTCTCATGACTCCCAGGACTTGAAGATCTTCAGCTACATTGCGAGAGACGGCTCCAATAACTCCTTCAGATGTAACGTCTTCAAATCAAAGAAGAAGGTATAAAGCAGTGATCCAGTTTCGGATTTACACTCTGATAATTAAAGCAACAGCCTGACATTTTGGGAAAGAGGCTTATTTTCTTAGCCGGAGTTTGTATGCAAACAATTAAGCTATAGCCAGCAGGCAATTAGCTTAGCTTGTTACAGTATAACGACTGAATTCGGCCTAGCGGCACCCCTGGGGCTCAGTAATCTGCACAACAACCAAAGTGGAAAAGTTCTGGTTTTAGATCAGGTCAGGTTCTATTTCTACTTCTTGTCCGGGAGCGCAGACTTCCTGTATTCTCACTGTGTTCAGTTCAGCTGCAATTTGACACAAAGTCAATGGAAAGAGGGGATCTGATATGAAGTTGCCAAGAGCAGCACAGTTAATGTCGGAGGTTTTTACTGCAGGGCTTCATGAATGTGCACTTCATAGAACAGAGAATATAGAGCAGAGACAGTGGAGGAATCAGAGGAGACTGGAGGGAGACGACAGAAGGAACCAGGAGCTTCTGCTGAGCTCTGACATCCACCAGAGGCTGTGGACTGTGTGTGTGGTTTGCTCGCTTCAGTAGCTCCCAGCCACTGGACAGTTGTTGCATTGGTCTTTGAAATGAATGAAAAAAACACAAATCGTCCAATGGTGAAAATCACTCATGACAAAAGGCAGAAATTTGTTTTTACTTTCTGTCTAAATACATCTACAGTATAAAGCTAGGCTAGCTGCTCTCAGCTGTTTCCAGTGTGTGCTAAGCTAAGCTATACAAAGTTAAAGAGGAACTAAACCCCTAAACCACTTTTTTCTGCTGAAAACAAATGTATTTGGGTATAAGGTAGTGTTGTCAGTTGATTCTGGTCCAACTTTTGACATTTTAGTCAAAATATTTCAATTTGGTGTATTTTGTAGTAAAAATGTAGAGTGACTGCCCTCTATGGGTTGAAACACGGCTATTACAATCGAATTTTTCTATTGGCTGAGATGGAGGCAGATGACGTTTTGGAGGCAGCTTTCGTCACCGGCCACGAGCTCCCCGACCAATCAGCACCGGCTGCTGCCTGCCGCTAACGGCTGCTAGGCACTCTAGCTGCTCTGCTGCGGCTAACGGCTGCTAACAGCTGCCTGAATAGGAATCGTTAGTGCGGCCGGCGCTAACGAGCCGTTAACGAGTTAACGAGCCGGCGGATCGGCTGTAGATGCACTGTGTCACGGCTCTGGCGTCCTCTCCTAGTAGTGTCCACGCTACTAGTGCTGTTAGAGTAGCTCGTTAGTAGCTCGTTAGCGCTAGCAGAAGTGTCGATGTGTGTTTATTACTTTTTTTTCTCTTTTGTGTGATTTTGCGGGTGTGAATGGGGCGCAAGGGGGAGGGGGGGTCGGAGAGAGCTCCTGGAGTCCCGCCCATAATCAAGGCATTTTTTGAATTTCAAGCTTAGAGCACGTCATCCAAAACTGAGGGGTTTAGTTCCCCTTTAAAGCAGAAGTAAGCGGAATGTTTGTGTTAATATAAGTCTTAAATAGTTATATCTTCCGACAGCAATCACTTACATAGAGTGTTTGGTCTGAAACACGGGTCTGTCAGTCACTCTGCTCTGCTGTAAGCCGAGGAGAAAACTTTCCTTGTATCCTACAACCTTTATCCAATGAGGATAGAGAACGGCATGAAGGGGCAGTCCTCTCTGTGTGTGCAGCCAAGGGATGCGTGTGAATGTGGTGACGTAGGGACGAGGGCGGGGACTGCTAACTCCATCGGCTGACAGAAAGTTAGCCAAAACGACCGGATCGCTTACTTCTGCTTTAACCTCTTCCTGACTTTATCCTTTTACAAATTATTATGCAAACAGGACATGGTAACAATCTTCTCTCGTATAACTTTAATCAACTCCATAGTGTTTTAACTCGTGCAGCCTTGAAACATATCCTGAGTCTGGCTTTTGCTTTTTCTTAACTGGAAAAATCTGTGAACTGTGCACTTCATCCTCCTTCCACCTAATTTGCTGCTGTCATTTCTTATTAATGTAAATGCCCCAGCTGAACACAGTAAATGTTACTACAGTATGAACCATGCAGACTTGCATGTGCTTCAGTTTCCTGTGTCCAGCTACCTGTGTCCCCGGGTTGTTTGTGAGCTCCATCCTCCTCCTGCTTATCTTTTATTCAGCACTTAATTTCCTGATTTTTGTCAGCTGAATTAATCGAGTTCGGTTTTGAAGTTGATCTTAAACTCACTTTCTGGTGGCTTAGTTATTATCTGGTAGCTTAGCACTGCAGATCCATGGCCTGCACTGAATGCAAAACAGATGCACTTGAGGACAAGGATTACAGCTGCATATTTCAGACAAGTATCTCTTTATACCTTTTCCTGAGCCGAAGCTGTTTTCATGTGTCTTGCTGCAGTGGTTGCAGGTCACTGGCGTCTCGGCTCCGAGGTCTGGTATTATCAGTCAGCTGTAATGAGAATTGTCCTGCAGAGGTGATTTTATTAGTCTCTGAACCCGGGGGTGTTGGACCATGTGCCAGAGATGACTGAGTGTGTGTGTGTGTGTGTGTGTGTGTGTGTGAGTTCAGTCCACTCACAGACAGGAGCTGGTGATTTCACTGAGCTCACGATAAGGCCGACGGGAGGAGCGGTGAAGTTATTTACTGGTGGCGTCTGGAGTGAAAAGCTGCAAACTGTTGTTGTTTAAAAAAAAAAAAAAAAAGCTCTAAACATTCACTTTTTTTTCTCTTTTCGTCTCAATCTCTCTCCCCTGTCAGACGCAGGCCATGCGTATTGTCCGCACCGTCGGTCAGGCCTTTGAGGTGTGCCATAAGCTCAGTCTGCAGCATGCTGAGCAGGATGCAGACGGACAGGCGGATGGAGAGAGTGATAAGTCCACAGAGGAGTCCAGCAGTAACGGTGAGCCCCTTTTACAAATCTACAATAGGACAAATCCACATTTTGGATGATTGTATAACAGCTGATTTTCATGACCGTAAAGAAAGTTGTGTTTGACTCGAGCAATAACACCCAGAACTTTACAAGGGCTGATATTTGGGTTGTGTTTACAGCCAACCTAGTGGGAGCCAAGAGTCTGTTAACTACAGTTTCATTTCTGTTTAGCTGTGTGCAAACACCTGCTGCTTGTCTGAGCCGTCCACCTGTTGGGTAATAAACCTCAGCCAACAACCGTTAGTTTAAAGGTGTACAGAAATGGCCGTTTGTCCCGTTTGTCGCGCCGAGTTGTCACGAGCTGCAACACGAGTTTATCCGAGTAAGGAAAATGAATTTGATTGGTCGTTATCGAGCGGGCGGGATATTCAAAGTTTGGGGCGAGCCCGAGCTCCGTGTGTGTGTGCGTGTCTCAGACGTTTGAATGACGGATTACGGATCCAATATCAGTGGCTAGTGAATCGTGTACAGGCTGACGTATAATCCGTGCGCCTGCATTATCCAATACGAAAAAAAAAAACTACACTAAAATACACACTTTCATCACGGATTTACTCTAAAATAGAATTTTGCACAAAGTTTGGCCTACATCGTCTGATAGATGAGTTATTACACTAATTTTATGACCCAGAGTGGGCTCAAATTCAATTTTCTTTTCTGTACACCTTTAACAACAAAGGAAATGCAGCACAAAACTAAGATTAAAATTCCTTTGCTCAAATTCTTCTTGTGAAAATATATTTTCTGGATTCTTTTTACAGAAGGGTTTTTTCCACTCCCAAATCCAACTGTGTGATTAGAAAATGTGTGTTTTTATTTAACTGAGACCAATGACAAATTTTCTGGGCTGGACAAAAAAAAATGTTTTTTTTAATTCTATTCTATATTTGTTCTTTCTTGTAGCTGTATAACTTTTACATGAATGAATATTTGATATATCACAAAACTGAAGAAAAAAAAAAACAGCTTGCAGTGTTTTTCAATATTAGTTTTTTTGGTTGACCGGCGACATTCCCGCGCTGCGAACAGGAAATGACGCGTCTTTAGGGAGGAGGAGTGCGTCTCCTAGCAACAGGTAGAAATGAAAAGCAGTTCAGAAGTTGATCATCTTACTACAAAGAAATTACGTGGTCGTTCAGGAGCAGGAAAAGAAAGAAAGAAAGAGCTACATTAATCCGCACAAGCTAGCTGTGCCTACACTTTGCTAGCAGGTGTTTACGTTGTCACAGAAAACAATGCTACATCGAGCCGACCATAGGCAGACAGAGTAAGTTAACTTCGCTAGCCGGTAAACTAAAGGGAGGCGGGATTCAGGCGATCTGGTTGTGTACACCAGGACGTCGTGGTAGTTTCCACTGACTGCTCAACCTCACCACAGAGAGATATTTATTGTAAAGTGGTTGAGGTGAAGCCAAGATACGGATTTTCTTCGGCTTCGACACAGGAAGCAAAAAAATCTGTTTTTTCGCGCCTTCGCTCGCACAGAGCGGAAGTGAACGGGAATATTCGCCACTGTATCAGAGAATTTCTAATATTGAGTAGATAGTCAATAGACTGGCTCTGACTGTATGATGACCACATAACGTTAAATGTGTGACTGCAATTTTGTGACAGAAAAATTATGATACGTTTTATAAGCTATCATGCATGTAATCATTAACTCGATACAATCGCCGCAACTTTGTCCGGAGCGTCACTACATTATTTCCGTCTCCTTGAACGTCTATGGTACAGTACTTCCGGTACCGGGATTTCAAAATAAGGGCATACATGGAACACTTTTACAACGGATGTTTGGAGCAACAACTGCCAGACAGACACGCATTGAAGCGCCAGCAGTGTTTTTGTAATTATTATGTAGTAATATTAACTCCTCTAGGGATTGACAGAAGTTATGCACCATCTGTAACTTTGGACACAAAAACAGTGCTGTGAGCTAAAGCTACAGTCAGTCACCATTACAGATTAGTCTTGATGCTAATTAGCACTGCAGCAGTCACTTTGTAAGTCTTTGGTGTAAACCTGCTGCTGCTGCCAGACAATATCAAATAATACAGATGCTGAGATGTAGTAGTGATGTTAAGACAGACATGAAAATTTGCTTTGAGCATTAATCTGGGGGAAAAAAAAAACTAGAGGCAATAAAAAGCATGCTTCAGTAATGCAGCTGTTCACCTCAGCTTTTACGTTTTACCTTTTAACATCTGGTCTGAATGGTGTAATCGTGGAAAACATTGTCGTTCATGAGCCTCTCTGTGACGAGGACCCATGTTTCTCCTGGCTGCAGCGTTAAAGCCTTGACCTTTCCCTTGTTTAGTTTGATTACACGGCTCTTTATGGCCTAAAATGGAAACTGTCAAACGTGGCCGGCTCATTGAATTAGCACAGCCATCACAAACACAAACATCACAGGCGTCTGGTGGTTATACAGGATTGTAACATCAAACTGCTGTGGAAACAGCCTCGATATCACAGGGGACGGAGGGAGAAGAGATGGCAGAGATTCCTGTGATTACGGCGGTCGTGTGAGTGGACAGCAGGAGAGGCTGGTGTGTCAGTGTTCGCCGTAATGACTGTAATTAGCAGACTGAATGAATGGCTGTGTGGCACTGAGCTGGAGGTGTGTGACAGGAGGTAAAACACTGCTTGAGCTCAAAATAGCATTAATTTAAGGTTTAGTTATATAAGTCGAGGCATCAGTGTGTGTTTGCTTGTCTTATTTATTATGGTGGCTAGCTGGATCAGAGCATTAAACTCCATCACTATGTAAATTATAGTTATATTCACATTACATGAGGAGTGTTTAAAGCCAGTGACATTTTAAGTCTATTAATACATAACCTTGATAATGTGTTTAATCAACATCTGTTAATTGATTTGCGATGCGAGCTGTAAACTTTCTCTCTGAAAAATTAATCTGTTCAAAGAGCTAGCGTACAGTGAGAGCAGGAGGAAAAACGCTGCACAAATACAAGCTACGTTTGACATTTTGGAAAATTGGATTATTCACTTTCTTGCCAAGAGTTAGTCGAGAAGATCGATAGCACTAAATATGAAGCTATTGCCAGGAGCTGGAGGAGTTAGCCTAGCCTGTCCAGCTGCTTCATCATTAGCAAATGGACTAAAATGTCCAAAAATGTCAAACATTTTTTCCTTTTTAATCCAAAAGTGAAACACAATTTGCTTACTGTATGTGTCTGTTTCCTCCCTACAGGCCGTAAACTGACAGGAGCAGAGCGAGGGGAGGAAGAGGAGGACGGCAAACACGGAGGAAGACGAGGAGGAGAAGATCCGTCAGCTGGGACTTCACTGTGTGAAAAGGCCGTCAGTGAAATACTACAGAGTCTGGCTGAACTGAACGTGGTTAAACCTGGACAGACCATCATGGTGAGACACGCACACACACACACACACACACACACACCGACCCTCGGCCCTTCCCCCTGAATTTTTGCTTGTATTTATTTGCTTATTCAACATTGATGCTACATTTTTCCCCTCTTTTTTCAATAAATCCATGCAGCATCGGTGATGTCTCTGCAGAAACGCAATTTATATTTTATGTAATCTTAAACTCATTTTCGTATTCACATATTCATAGTGCCAAAAATAGGCAAAAGAAGTCCTTATGGGAAAATGTACATGCATGCAGCTGTTTAATCATGGACTGGTGTAAAGAGAGTTTGATTTTCAGTTTTATGAAGTTACAGAAACTGTCAGACACATCCCACCCCACACCAGCTCCACTGTGAGAGAGGTGCAGGGAGTTTGGGAATGGGGGGCATCTCTCTCTCTCTCTCCCCAAAGCTGTTCAACCGCCCAACAAGCACTTCTGTTAAAACATACAATCCCCTTTACTATGGCACTATTTCTTGTCACGGTCACTGACCAGCTAAGCCTCAGAGCAGCAAAATGCATTTGCAGGGAGAGAGCTCGCACTCACACACACACACACACACACACACTCACCTCGTAAACACTACATCCATGTGACAGTTTCTTTTCATTGCAGCCGCAGCCAAGGTCCCTCTTTATTACTGACCCCCAGCAGAGGGAGTGGGGCTACAGCAGCAGCAGCAGCAGCAGCAGCATCCACATTTTAACAGTTACCAGTTTCCTTTGCTGCTACAGGACACAAGCTCTGCTCTCTTGATTCATTACTTTGGCTGGAATGTGTGTTTTGATGCCATTATCTGGGAATAGTTCTGCCAAATGGCTCATTGGGCTATGAAAGTACAGTATAGTGCTTTGTCATCTACTGCAGTAGCTGACCAGATCATTGACTGTAGCTCTCCATGACTAATCAGAGCTCCAAGTTGGCAGCAGGTACGGCAGGTATGATGAAGTGACCGGGTCACTCTTGCATGTTGAGACAACGTTTTTTTTGTTTCACTGGCCGTGTTTCAGATTTGGCTCTGAAGTGAGGAACTGACGATTATCTCTCGCTAATAGTTTGACAGTGACCGGATAAAGAGATGCAGAACGTGCAGGGCTTTGGTGTGTCATGACATGTTGCTTTGGATTTGTCACCAGAGAGAGAGAGAGAGCGGTAGTCCCTGCTGTTATCATGCTGTTAAGAGTGAGAGGAAGAGGGGGAGAGAGTGGGATTGGAATCGGGGAACTTGAATATTCCTGCTTGGCTGTGAAAAGGGGGGACACCTAATCCCAAAAAAACCCCAGTCTCTTCCCTTTGATTTGTGAGAAACGGCACTATAATCCCAAGAGGGGTTCGCAAACATCTGCTCCGTGGAGATAAGCGAGAAGCGAGGGAAGAAGAGAGAGAAAGAAAAGGGAAGAAAGAGATGGAGGAGGACAGACTGGCCAAAATATACATACAGTACCACATAAAATGGGAAATAACAAAAACACAACTGAGACTCTGATGTGCTGAATCAGTTTGTTTTTGGTTTTTTTTAGGCCATAGTTTGTAGGATGTGAATCACCACAGATCTGCAGTCTCAAATTTCATTTACACATATCTGGATTTTGGTTTGTTGGTTTGTTTCCTGCTGTCGACACGAGTCATAACTTGTCTCTCTCTGTGGTCGGTTTCTGTCACATGGATAAACTACAAGTGCGACAGCGGTTTGTGCAGCAGGAGGCTGTTCAATCCTTTTTCTCTGGAGTTTTGAGTCGGTGCCATCTGATCCGTAGCAAACGCTGTCACTGCTACAGTACAGCAGCTCATCAACTCATAATGGACCAGTGTCGACTCGGTGAATAGATTCATTATGACACTAGAACGTATTGTTGTTTACAGCTGGAAGTGCTCACAGAATGAATGAGATGAGACTTTATTTATTCCTTAGAAGTAGCAGCAGAGGCAGAAAGAGAGCAAGATTAAGAGAGAAAGAAACAAGTACAATCACCAGAAGAATAAAACTATAGGGGGAAAAAACAAAGACATGAAAAGTACTTGTAGATAAAAAAGAATATTGCATACATATCAGTAAATCCATGCACTACATAAACAATTGGAGGTCTTATTCTTTAATTCCCTCTTTTTTCTCCTCCGTCTTCATCTTTGGTCTGGTGTTTGAACATTTTACTTAAAACGATGTAAAACAAAAAGGCATCACATATTAAAGGGTGAAACTGACATTTTTGCTGCATAAACAATGATTAATTCATAAACAAAACTGTTGTCAAATAATGTGCTACTGTAACCCCACCCCCACCTTTTAACTATTAATAAGAAGTAGCTTATATAATCATGTTATCAATGGTTTATGACACTAAGGTATAGATGTTGGCAGATGTAAGGACAAGTACTTGTTAGTGAATAGTATTCTAATATTCATCTACACCATATTAACACATATTTTGAATAGTTCCTGTTGTTTTATATCATTATTTATCTGGTTCTAACAGCATCCAGTTATGGAGGAGTTATAGTTATTGACCAATAACTCCTAAATCTGTTCTGATACTGTTAAATCTTCAATTATACTAATAAGAAATTAGACTGGTTTTATAGTGAAGTGTTATTGGATTTTGTAAATCCATCAGAAATAATTAACAAATAATAAAGATGAAGCTTAACCATTTTAAATCTTTTCAAATTTCATTTCTATGTATAGAAGCTGCAGATAAAAATAAAACCAAGGCAGTGTTGAAGCTGCACAAGTTTATAGTGCTGCTGTTTCGCCCTCTAGTGGCTCAGTGAAGGAGTTACAACACAGAGTCCTGATGCACCAAAAAAGAAAAAGCAATTGAACATGACAGCAGGAGAAATTTGTGTGATTACTAAAGCTTCAATTGTATGTTTTTATGTGCAGCTTACACATACTTTCACACTGAAGCCACACGCACACAGGTGTTGTAATAAGTTACTTTTGGGGACATTATAGAGACTTCTATTGTCTCTTTCCATATAGCTGGTCTGTAGTCTGAAATCCGTCCCATGAAGAAGCCTGAGCCACATTAAAAAAAAAAAAAATCCTCTCTCTCCTTTTGGTCAGTGCTGATATCCCTGGAGACACAAACGCACAATTACTCCATCCCTACTGTGAAAGAGAGAGTGAGACAGAGAGAGGGATGGAGTGAGAGTGTGATGCGGGGTGGGGAGGGGGTTTGAAATGCAAAGCTGCTTAGGGAACGTCCCATTTCTCCAGGACACGTTTGTGCTACCAAAGATCATCTGGAAAATCATCTAAAAAAAAAAAAAAAAACCCACAGAGGAAGGAGACGAGCAGAGATAAAAGGAGACAGCGGATGAGTGTGTTATGGTATGGTAATGAGCACGGGGATAATTGCAGTTCTGGTGAGCAGGCAGTCACACTAAAGGGGCTCCGGGGGGTGAGGGGGGGGGGGGGGGGCTGGCTGCAGATCAGTGGGTCACAGTCCTGGTCTCGGGGACTGGAGAGCACTGGGTGGCTTCTGTCCTACTGGTTTCTTAATTGCATTTGTCTGGTGTCTAAAAATAGCTCTTTATAGAGACAGTCAGGCTGAAAAACTGGCAGCACTGTGGCTTCTGACTGGAAACCGTCGGGTCTGTGATGGTTTTGTGTGTCAGTGAATGTGACGTTAGAGAGATCAATGCAACCGTCGTCTTTACCGCCATCTGTAATGTGCTTTTTTTAAACATTTTTTTGGGTGTGTTTGTCCCCATTCAGGACTTCGATCGAAGGTCCCTCTTCACCGTGACGTCCCAAGGCGTTACTCCCAGCAGCCCTTGCTCTCCGTCCCTCACTCCGCTGGCGTCGCAGCACTACCTGCAGCTTCTCCAGCAGCAGCTGCAGCAGCAGCAGCAGCACACACAGGTGGCCGTCGCTCAGGTAAGAAGAGAAGAGGACTGGAGGTTTTTTGGAAACACAGCAGTCGACTATCAATCATTTAGTCGATGAAATTTTCAAAAACTATAAAATGTTAGTCACAACTTCCCAGAATCCAGGATGACATTTTCAAATATCTTGTTTTGTTTTAGCAAATGTCAGAAGCCCAATTATATTCACATAATCACATGACTATGATGTGTCTGAATGATGATGTGTGATTTAAGAAGTTTAAACTGCAGAAATTTGGACCTTTTTTCCCAAATGTTTTTGACAGTAATTGCTCAATAATCACCAAAATTGTTGATCCTGTCAATCAGTCTCCTCTCGGGATTGACTCCTCTATATTTTTCACTTTTTCCACACTTAGTAGCGTTTCTCACCCCACCAGTCTTCACTCAGAGCATGTCATTTCCACTCCACCCTTTTCTATTAAATTTCACTGGGCCTGGCTGAACTGGACATGGATCATAACTAATATTGTGGATTTATCTCATCACATATGGCGCCTTTATACCGTGTCTCATAACAATCACTGAACATTATTTGGCTTATTCAGTGAGGCACAACATGACATTTTGCTCCATTGCACAGTTTCATTTTCATCTACACGGACTGTGGTGTAAAATGAAACTGGAATTGGTTCATCCCCTAAACACAAACACACACACATACACGCAGCTTTATGCAGCTTTATCACGATATTGACATTTCCACTATTCCCCAGAATGCAAAATACCCATGATGCACTTGCACTTGCACTTACTTTGCCTGAGGCCAACACACACTCAGGGGGAACAGTTGGGAAAATGCTTCATATTAACTGAGCAGACTAGAGGCAGACTAGAGGCAGACAGAGGCGATCTCCATCTGACCTGGGATCAGTATCAGTCAGGTGTTCACTGAGAAATCCCAGTAAGCCAGGTGTCTTTGACAGCACCACTGTTGTTCACTGTGTGTTATGTCTTTTCTCCATTGATCTCCCACTAGGAGGCAGCACCAGCACACTTTATATCAGGGTGTTTGTTGCGGCATTAGAAAACACAACATGTGCTGAAATTTAAAATGCACAAATGTTTGTAACAAAACATCCCAAGAGATTCACAGAGCTTCCTGTTTACAACGTCTGAGCAAATACAACAAGGATTAATATTTACTCGAGTTATTTCACGTCAAAAACACCTCAGTCAAAAAGATGAACTTGAATATCCATCCTAACCTTCCCATGAGTCAGTCTCAGTGTGAGGATTATAGGTTATGTGCAGGATTATGATCCTGATTACATTCTATGTTGTGGATAAAAAAAGGGGGAACACTTTACTTGAATAGGTATTCATAAGATTGACATAACACTGTCATAACCATGACATAACAGCTGTCATAAACATCAATGAATACTTTTGACAGCTGTCGTTAAGTGTCATTTGGTAAATTATGTCACTTTTAATGCAAAGTTGACATTGTTTGAGATGTTTTTGTTCTGACAACTTGACATAAAGACAATTTAAACTGTCATAGCAGACCTAATTGCCAAACTTTAAAAATTATGTCAAGTTCTCATAACAAGGACATCTCAAATAACGTCAACTTTGCATCAAAAGTGGCATAACTTAGCGAATGACACTTAACGACAGCTGTCATAAGTATTCATTGATGTTTATGACAGTGTTAAGTCATGGTTATGACAGTTTTATGTCAATCTTATGAATACCTATTCAAGTAAAGTGTTACCAAAAATAAAAATGTCCAAACAAAAATTTTACTGGATCTCGCATCGAGGTTTTCAAATCAAATCGGATCATGTTCCAATAAACAACCCCCTCTCCTCCTTTGTTTTGTTTCCACTACAGGTGCAGCTGCTGAAGGATCAGATGGCAGCTGAGTCCGCCGCCCGGATGGAGGCTCAGGCCCGCGTCCACCAGCTCCTGCTGCAGAACCGGGACCTGCTGCAGCATCTGGCCCTGCTGGTGCAGCAGCTGAAGGAGCTGGAGGCGCGCTACCCAAAAACAGCAACAACAACAACGACACCACAGCAGCAGCAGCAGGAGCTTCAAGCCAATGGACTCAGTAAGTTACTGAAAAGTTGTAGGGACAGTGTGATCCCTCAGAGGAACTCATGTCCCCTGTTGCCTCGGCGATGATGTGGACAGTCATGACAGAAACCACGATCCCCCGCGGGCGTCCTGCCAGTAAACGCTGTCAGTTGTGTGTTTGATGGGGCAGAAGCAGAGCAGCCAGGGACCGAGGGCGAGTGTGTTTCCTCTTGTGCCCCCTGAACGGCCTTTAAAGGGATAGTTCAACATTTTGGCAAATTGGCAACATTGCCATAATCCCTATAGTCACAGCAGTAGGTTTGTTACCTTTATTTGTCAGTGTAAGCTATTTTTAGAACGGCCACGTTCACGCTATCTCACAGCGTGGTGAATGTGCAGGTCACAACTTGTCCACCAGAGCGTTGTGGAGTTGTTGGATTGTGTATTTGATGAGTTTGATGAGGGAAACCAAGAAATCCCATGAGCCTCCGTAGCGTAGCTCTGAGCAGCTCGTGGCTCTGCTCCGCCGTTCTAAAAATAGTTTGCACCGACAAATAAAGGTAACAAACCTACTGCTAAAACTATGGGGATTATGGCAATGGGCCAATTTGCCAATATGTTGAACTATCCCTTTAAATGAGCATTTCACTTTTATCTACACTCAGGGTTCCTATGTGTCCTGGAAAACCTGGAAAATGGTTGACCAATTTTCCAGTCTTGGAAAAAACACATGGAAAATGAGAGACTTAGTCCTGGAAAAGCTTGAGTTGTCGATTTGACTTTTTCAGACCCCGCCAAAGATTTGTTTTCCAAAGAAGTGACTAGTGAGAGAACTAGTGACCTTTAGTTGATGAGTGTTTCCAGTATCGGACCATGAGCATGACAGATAGAGGAGCAGCACAGAGCCGTAGTGGGCGTGGTTGTTTTTGTGTTGTTCTATGATAAATTTGTCATAATTTCTAAGCATGTAAGAGATTATTTCACACAAAAGTCAGAGCCACAGACTGCACATCTTTAAATCAGACATCTGGAGGTGAGAGAGGAATTAAACATAGAAGCAAACTGGTTAAATGTACAAAATAAGGTACAACTGTTGAAAAGAACTCTTCTCCAAAGCATGAATAGGACGGGGGGGTGTATTAGTGTATGATGTAATAACATGTCGGTCAGACTGTAGCAACTGAAAATGTCCCGGAATATGATTTCAAGAAAAGAGTGGGAGCCCTGACACTGAAGAGGAGGGAACACACAGGTGTGGGTGTGTGTGTACGTGTGTGAGTGTAACACAGTTTAAAGCATTCTTTCTTCTGTAAGTTTTGATGATGTCTTCATTACAGTATCAAAGGAGACACTTGAAGTCGCACTCAGTGAGAAGCCTCAGTCAATTTTAATGATCAAGAGTGAAGAGGAAAGGCAAAGACTTAGAGCTCAAATATACTTCTAGATCAGTACTGATAGAAGAAATACCACTTTTGATTTACTTTGAAACCGATCACAGATGTTTCAAATGTTCATACTTGATTTGTGGAAAAACTATCCGAGTGCTCTGTTTACATACATCCCATAAACTAAGACACAAAGGTCCACAGACATGTTAGTGACCCTGTGAGGCTCTACTGACTGACTGACTGACTGACACAGCAGAGCTTTGATTGATCCATCCATCAATAGGCTATATTGACTATTGGGGGAGTTGGGGCCAGTCCCAGCAGACACAGGGAGGGGGGCGGGGTTCAACCCGGTCAGGTCGCTACTGTATCACAAGGCCGACTAACAATGAGAGTAATGATTGAGTTGATCACTAATTTGGAACACACACACACACACACACATTCACACACAAACACAAATACTCCAACTTTGTCCCAGTGGAGGATTTTATGGAGGAGGGATGTATTCACACCGACTAAAAGAACGGTCTGTCCTGCCAATATAATAATAAATAACCACACACACACACACAGGCAAAGTGTGAGTATGTGCACGTAATGAATGTGTTATTCCTGTGTGTGTGTGTGTGTGTGCGTTTTTGAACTGACACATAATATTTCAGACCCGTATTAATCACGTTAGCCCGTCTGATGGAAAATGTTAATCTTGCTAATCTCAGAAATGGCTTCCTAAGTGCTGCCACTCCTCCGGTCTCTGATGAGAGTTCCTGAGAAGAAGAGGAAGAAAAAAAAGAGCAGAGAGTGGTTTCTTCTTCGTCTCGTTTTTCACCGAGACGTTTATTAATCTGACTTGTTTTATTGATCTCTTCCAGATGGCGAACAGTCGTCCGTTTCTACATTAGCGAAGCCTCTGTCGCTAAATCTGAAGAATCACTACAGCCAGACTCTGGACCAGCTCATCACCTCCACGCCGTCATGGCCGATGCCGCTCTCCCCCACGCAGGTGGACTGCGCCGAGTCCTACCTCAACCTGCTCAACCTGGAGAACAGCACCAAGCCGGCCGCCGCCGTCAACGGAGACCTGGACGCCTTCATCAGGGCCAACGGGACGGCGGAAAGCAAGGAGGGGTCCTGCAACGAGATCGTCCCGTTCACACCGAGGAACTCCGCCAACATGGATGACAAGTAAGACCACTGTCCTCGTATTGATTTCACACAGAGAACATAATCCTTTTAAGTACTGGACTGACACATAGATGTGATAAAGTAGGTACATTAAAGGAGCAGTTTCACATTTTTAGAAACATCTTAATCCGCTTTTTAATCTTTACCAATGAGACAAAGTGTCATTGTTGCATTTTTATCATATCAATGGGATATTTTGAGGTTTATTGTATCAGATATATTATCATTTTCTGTTTTTACTATTTTGGAGATAATGATGCTACAAGATCTGGAACCACAGTGATACATCATATAGTATTATGATGAGTTGATGAGCTAGCAGAGGGTTACAACTTCATATTCCATATTTGTTTACATCCTGGCTAAGTGCTATCATTAAAACTAGCTACGCTAAATTTACTACAAGTTATTTCTGTTTGCACACTCGCCACAGATGAACAGAGAAACTAACTCCGGTTCAATTTTATACTGAGGAAAACTGAAAAACGTGATTATTCCCAGGCAAATGGGGTTGTTTTTTTACCATGATTTCTGAGCAGATTCATGCATGTTTACTGACAATGGACATGGGGGTAATTCTGTGCTTGGGAAGTGAACGTCACGCAAGAACATAAAATGTGTGTACCGTGTATGTGTGTTCAGATTTGACCGGGTTATGACTCAGACTGTGAATCGTGACAGAAGTTGCAGCCGTCAGGTGAACGGGGCTTTGAAGTGCTAAACAGCCTCAATGAGATGTTACTGTTGTGTTCAGAGCACCTGCGTGGTGCATCTGTCACCAAGTATCTCTGCCCAACCCTCTCACACACTCTCACAGACATCAGTCTTTAAAGGGATACTTCACCCAAAATCGATAATTCACCAATTTTCTCCTCGCCGTCAAGCCAAGGAAGGGTTTGGAGAACTTTTGTAGTCATCAAAACGCTTTTGGAGTTCCAGGGGGGGTCCGACTGGCAACAGGTTTTCATATAATAGCGGCGGATAGTGCTCACTATCAATCGTCCAAAACACACACTATGAAACATCCTAATACCTCCGTACTGCTCGTCTCTACTGACCCAAGTGTCCTGAAGCCGCCACATGAAAACGTTTTTTGTGAAAAAAATTATTTGATCTCTGTTTTTAGCCTTGTTGTAGTAGTAGCTCCCAGTGGCTGCGTGAGATGTTCTTCCGTGTTTACATCATACATCCAATGGTTTACAACGACGAACCAACATCTCGGAGCAAATCTCACGCATGCGCACAAACATCAACAGAGCCACCGGGAGCTGCTGCTACAACAAGGCTAAAAACAGAGATCAAATTCATTTTTTCCGAACAACTTTTTCATGTGGCGGCTTCAGGACACTTGGGTCAGTACGGACGAGCAGTATGGAGGTATTTAGATGTTTCATAGTGTGTGTTTTGGACGATTCAAAAGTGAACTCTATCCACCACCATTACATGAAAATACGTTGCCAGCCGGACCCCCCCTGGAACTCCAAAAGCGTTTTGACGACTCCAGAAGTTCTCCAAACCCTTCCTTGGCATGATGGTGAGTAGAAAATTGGTGAATTATCGATTTTCTTAAAGTATCCCTTTAAGCTAAGCTAAGCGCCTGCTAGCTCTACAGTATCTTCATATTGAAGCTACCTGAAAGTGATATCCGTCTTAACAACTCTCTCCCCAACACTTGGAAGGAGTTTTCTAACGTGCAGACAAACTCGTAATGTGTTAGCAGTCGGTTTGTGTCTGAGGTAACCAGGCTGCACACAGTGACACACGCAGCCTTGTAGCTTTTAGCGTTATTAGCGCAGAACAGCTCAACTCAGCAGAAACAGCCTCCAGCTAATGAAAGTGTGACTGTAATCAGGGGATTACAGAACAAGGGGGTGGGTGAGGGGGTGAGGGGGCGAGGGGGTTGAGGGGAGAAAAATGGGGGCCGGGGGTTAGACAAACAAAGAGCGGATCAGGTTCGAGGTTGAAAGAGGGAATCAAAGAGAGAATGAGATTTAAAAAGAAACACGCAAACTCCATCAGCTTTAACGGCGTCCCAGTGTTTCTTATTCCGTGAAATAACTCATTTTGAGAAGTCATTAAAACGCGTCTCCAGAGAGAAGAGACTGTAAATGGAATCGTTTTCTTGTGGAGTACTTTATAATGAATGTGTGTGTTTTGTTTTTTTTGGGCTTTTCAGGGATGTTTGAGGCTCTAGATTTATGCATTCATGATATCAAGTACTTTCCAGACAGGACTTTTAGACTTAACGTCTGAATCCTGAAGCAGCAGCTCAGTGATACACAAACAACCCCTTACCTTGAATGTACAGTATATATGTAGCCACGGCATGTAATTACATTTTAATGAGCTTTTTAATGAGCTTTTAATCTCCTTAAAGCCATCACAAAGACCAGCCATGGTGAAACACTACATGCAGGATAAACTCACTTCTTTTCTTTTTCTTTTCTTTTTTTTTTTGGTCTCCCTCCTTCTCTCGCTCCATTCTCACACTACATTTGTCTCCTCTCGCTGTTTTCTCTCTCTCTCGCTCTCTCTTTCCCTCTCGGTAATCTATCCGCAGTCAAATCTCCAAGGAGAGCTGATTTCAAAACAGACAAGGAGAAAAATAAGGAGTTGGAATTGACTCAGTGTGGTGTAGTGTAGTGTGTATCTGGTGTGCTTGTATTTTGTACGTCTGCTTTTTTTGTGTGTGTGTGTCAGTCTTCAACTTCGCCAGCCTCACATCCTGTGGTTTCCTGCAGCACAGACTTCCCAGCCAATCCCAGCTCCCATCCCTTCACAACCTGAAACCCTACCCGGCTACATATGTCAGAATACATTTTTTTTTTCTTTTTTACTTGGATGGTTTTTGGGGGATAAAAGGAAAAGACAAAAGACAAATGGGAACTTCAGATCTCTTCCAGAGAAAGACCTCGTGTTACTGTACATTTCCATCTGGGGGTCTGCTGTGCCCCCACACTCTTTTTTCTTTTCCCTTTTTATTTATAATTACATAACATCCAGCATCTGCGTCTGCCACTTCTCCTTTCTCCCACTGCATTTTCTATTTTCTGTCTCAAAAACACCACCAGGGCATTTTCTGCTCTTTCTCTTTCTCTTAAGTGCCCCCCTCCCCCTCATCGCCACCATCCTCTTCCTCCTTTTATTGACTTTTTGTTTGTGCTACTCTCCTGAGTGACATCATCTTTGTGTAAAGAGTAATCATAAAGTTTTATTCTGGGGCCCTATACACTAAAGGGTTTTTATATAAAATAAAATTAAAAAAAAGTCAGGTTGTGCTGCAAAGAAAAACAATGATCTCCATCTTCCAGCTGCAAAGTAACTTAGTTTATGACATGAGAACATCTGTGTCTGTTCAGTGTTTGGAGTTTGGGAGCGTTAACGCTGCTTCATGCGACTTGACTACATCTTTTAATCTCACTAAAGCGTCGGAAAAAATGAGAGTCGGAGAAATGGAAACTTTAGCTCCATTGTGTTATTGTGTTTCCTCCTGCCAAACTCCTTTGCATTACCTTTGGCGCAGTCAAACCCTCCCTCCCCCTCTCTCCCTCCCTCCCTCCCTCCCTCCACCACCACATGGCAAATTTTATTGCTTCCATTTGCTTTTGTTTTCTGGATTTCCCCAGCGAATCAATGTTTACAGCCTGAGTGGCCCTGTTTTATGTTCTGCGAACTAGCAGACAGATAGCCTATACACCACTGCTATCCTCTGTCACCATCTCTCCTCCTCCTCCTCCTCCTCCTCCTCTTCCTCTTTCTTCCTCCTGCCTCAGCTGACCACCACCAACCCCAGGTGCAGTGCTGTTCTTCACGCAGAGCGATGGGATCCATTCACTTCACGTTATTATCAGTGCAATTTAGCTTTACATCACACACTCATTATCGCCCAACACCGTGGACCGCAGCCATGTGTGCGCACCAGCTGGCCCACTCACTCCACTACTATGTATGTAATCATCGTCGTCGTCACGCATTCAGTGTATCTAACCATGGGGTGAGTCACGCTTTACGCAACAAACAGGAAAGCCAAAGTGGGATAAAAACAGGATGTTGTAGTAAATGTTAAAAATACGGTTTGCTGTGGGCATGAAACCGAGCTGTGTGATTTGTAACACAGTCGATGAGGGGTTCCCAAACTTTAGCATCAGCTTCTGGCTCGGGGACACCGTCTGTAAAAAAACCCCAAGCGAGACCGAGTTGTTTTCCAGTTAAATTCATGCAAAACCGCTGATGCGTGTTCCCATCAAGGGCAGTTTTTCAGCAAGCAGCCTCTGCATTTACCTCGAAAACAACTCTGTCTCGTAATGTTCCATTATTATCTCATAGTGTGGTGAATGTGTAGGTCACAACTTGTCCACCAGAGCGTTTTGGAGTTGTTGGATTGTGTATTTGATGAGTTTGATGAGGGAAACCAAGAAATCCCATTAGCCTCTGTAGCGTAGCTCTGAGCAGCTCGCGACTCTGCTCCGCCGTTCTAAAAATAGCTTGCACCAACAATTAATGAACATACTCCTAAGGCTATAGGGATTATGGCAATGGGCCAATTTGCCAAAATGTTCACTTAAGTGAATAGAGAACGTCCCATATGGGCATAGTCTGTCCTAGAGCAGTTGATCGCCAGTTTGATTCCTGACTGATCTTCACTGCATGTCATTACCCTAGTCTGTCCTCCTGCTTTCCTGTTTCTCTTCACTGTCTTATGAAAAAGACATAAAGTGCCTCAAAAATTAAAAAATAACTGTTTTGAAGCACTAATTAGCAACATGCAAGCAACCCAGCAATTTCAGAAGCAGAGCAGTTTAGTGGCAGACTGAGAGGCCTACACTAGTCTATGATGTCATGAATAATGTGATTGGCAGGTGATAGAAATATGAGCATGACAAAAAAAAGATTTCAATATGGCACACTTCACAAAAATTTTAAAATATATATATTTCAGAGGAAAATAAATGAATTCCACAGTGATCCACCAAAAAGCAGAAGAGACAATGAGACAAATGTGAACCTCATGGTCTCATACTATAGCTGTAAAGTTCAAAGGTCACCAGATCCATCATGTGGCAGAAATATCTCACCTTCTGGTCGTTGAGGTGTTTGAGTTTGGACCACGGATGTTAAACGTTGATGTTAAATCGTGCAGCCTGCCCACACAGAGCAGCAGCAGCAGACACATATGGTGTCCAGCTTATATGAACACACAACTATGGGTCATTCACAGTGAGTCATGTTTTCCTTAGGCATCCCATAGACTCTCTGACAGTATTGCATGTTACATAATCACATTTCCTGACCTATCTCGCAATCTTCTCTTCCTCTTCCGTCCCTTTTTCTATCTTTCTCTCTTTTCTTTTTTTGTTGTTGTTCTCCCTCTTCATCATTAACATCATCGTCCGTGTGCCAGAGCTGCACCAGCAGATTCGTTGGCCAGTAATTTGATTGCAGCAATGTGATGGGGCTGTAATGGATGCTGTTGCCTAACCCTTTTTTTTTTTTTTGGGGTGGAGCCGGTTCTGTCAGTTGGATTTACAGGCTGCCAAACGTCGCTGTTCAGAGATAGAAAGTGACGGTTTAAAGAGGTTTTCGCTGCAGGATTTATCTGCTCTCCGGCTCGTATCAGGCCGAACGTGATACCTGCTGTCAGACGCTAAGACTGATGATTGACTGGAGCTCTGTCTGTCAGGCAGAGCTGCTCTGTACAATACAGTCTGAAGTAGGGATGTCACGATTATAGATTTTCTTGGTAGGATTATTGTCAGAGAAATAATCATGATTATTATATTAAATAATTTTACAACACTATGGATGTGTAAAATCAAATAGTCAAAATATTATTGCATTACTAATTTTATAAACAAAATACTTAAAGTATCTATTAATATAGGACCAATCATTAATCATCCAGAGGAAATGCTTGAAGTATTCAAATGTTTGAAGTTTTTGTTTCACACCATACCTTCCTCATATTAGGTAAATTGACATTAAAGCAGAAGTAAGCGATCCGGTCGTTTTGGCTAATGCTGCGTTCCAGGCAGGCTTTTGAAACCGTAAATTACAGCTTCAAGTCACAACTTACAACTTTGTAGCGTTCCAGGCAACCCACTCGTGTTTTTCCGACCTGTTTTACCTGTGAAAGTCACTATAACGGCCACTCGTAACTTCCGACTCGTGAACTCGTACCAGATCAAACTGGTACGACTTCACAGGTCAGAAAAACACAAGTTACGGGCTGCCTTGAACGCACCATAACGTCTTGTCAGGAGTTAGCAGCCCCCGCCCTCGTCATGAATCTATTGGTCCTCGTCCCTACGTCACCACATTCAGGCGCATCCCTTGGCTGCACACACAGCCCTTTATGCCGTTCTCTCTCCTCATTGGATAAAACTTGTAGGATACGAGAAAAATTTTCTCCTCGGCTCAGAGCAGAGCAGAGGGACTGACAGACCCGTGTTTCGGTCCAAACACTCTATGTAAGTGATTGCTGTCGGAAGATATAACTATTTAAGACTTATATTAACACAAAAATATCGCTTACTTCTGCTTTAATCCTCCAGAGGAAATGCTTATTCAAATGTTTGAAGTTTTTTTTCACACCATACCTTCCTCATATTAGGTAAATTGACATTAACGTAATTTACCCAGTTACTGTGCATTTACCTTTACTTGGGCGTACAAAGCAGGGTGGTTATCCCGCAGGTGATGATTCGTATCAGACGTATTTCCTCCTTTGGCCGCTATTTCTTTGCGTGTTGCATGTTTGACAGGTTGGCAAGCCGTCGTCCACTTAATACGTTTGTTTGGAAGGAATCCGTCTTCTTCTGTCAAACTTTACCACTCACGCACATCTGTCTGCAACTGGCACGGAACGTAAACAAAATTACACATGTGGTTGTTGTGTGAGTTTGTTTTTGTTCCATGCGTGTTGCGCTGATCTGCCAACATGGTTCCAACATAATCTTTTTTGGAAAGTGACAGTATTTATTTAGGAACCTTTATAATTGAATGACTGCGATTAATTAGGAAAACAAGTAATCGTGAAGTTTGGTCTTACACTTTTGCGCCTTAACCACCCCACATGGACTCGTTACACACACTCAGATGGATGTTGTGTTGTGTTCAAAGACCCAGCCTCCCTCCTCCTATTAGTTCAGAGTCGGTCGCCAACTTTCTGTCTCTGAGGTGTTAAAGCTTTTCCAGGTATGACATCTTCCCAGAAACGTGACTGAATAAGAGGATAAAGACGTTTGACTGATTCCCTTTGTCTCCACCTGCTAATCTGCAGAGCCCCTGCTGCGTTGTTTTTCAAATAAGAAGGTGTTGCTATTTTTCATGCTACTCACCTGATTGCCTTTGCTTTGTTCCTGTTAATTGAATGGTGAAGTAAGGAAGCGTGCTGTGCTCATGAGTCATATGTACCGCAGGCGCCACGGGGAGTTTGTTTTAACCTCTGAAACACTTTTGTTGCCTTAGTCTCTGTATTGATTTTCATGTTTGCATTTAATTAGCACAGAAATAAACTATTATCTGCCTGTGTATTTTTAGTCATGTGTTGCTTGTTAAAACTTGTTTAATCTTAAAAGATAGTTCCCAAAGGATCGATTCTTTTCAAGATGCTTCCTGTTGGCAACAGTTTTCGGTTCACATTAGTACAATATGAAACATTTGCTATCAATTGGTCGAGGCAGATGGCCTGGTTCTGTTTAAAGGATTTTTTTCCCCCAAATGATGGTGGGAAATGTTGGGTCTCTGTAATTGATGTTATAAAGAGCACAGTCTTCTAACTTCTGGTGTGAGTTGGTGCTATTAAATGAAAATGACATGTCGTATTTAAAGTCAGGTTATTTTTTATCTACATGGTCCAAAATTGAGAAAACTTATAAAACTGCTTCACAGGCTCCAGGCCTGTTTCTGGGGAATAGAGGCTCGATATTAAAGTACAAGTAAAAGCACAACAACATACAGCACTCTGTCCTTAGTACAGCCCCAGGCAACACATCACAGTGTGAACATTTAGATTTAGACATAACAATTTTCCTAAAAGGTTTTATTTTTTTTACATAGCATGTTTTTATAGTTATAGTGTTTTTATTGCACTGACCTGGAGGCACCTTAAATGTCATCATGTTGATGCTTTGTGTTAATATGATGGCAATAAAGCTTCTGTTCTACTCCAAACATGTCTTAGTGATACTGCACAGAGAACAGAGACTCTGCATTGATTGACCGTTGTTGGTGTTAGTGGGAATCTCCAGCATCTCAGAGTGGAGAATTAGCTTTAAGGCAGGTGAGCATTGATTTGCTGCCGCGTGTTGTCAGAAATTAAAACCTTGAAGAAAAAACCAGAGGGAATGTAAATTCGGCAGCTGCGTTATAAGATAAACTCCACGGTTTACGGCCAAAGTCCTCGCCCACTAAGATCCCCCAATTTTTTTTATTTCAAACAGCAAAGTCTTTTTTTTTTTTTTTTACCACCTTCAAGTCTTAAGATGTCAGACTTTACCTGAAAGCACCACCACTGAAGAGCTGTGACAGATTCTGTCTGAGGAGGTTTCACTTGTCCACAAGTGGAAAGGGAACTGAAATCAATGAAAAGCAGTGGCTGCCTGAGAAGTAGGAAATCAATCAAAGATGTTCTGGTTGTCTTTGGAAAACCTGCTTTAAAGGCTACAAATGGCCATTAAAGGGATACTTCACCCAAAATCGATAATTCACCAATTTTCTACTGACCGTCATGCCAAGGAAGGGTTCGGAGAACTTTTGGAGTCATCAAAATGCTATTGGAGTTCCAGGGGGGGTCTGGCTGGCGACGGATTTTCATATAATGGCGGCGGATAAAGTTCACTTTTGAATCGTCCAAAACACACACTATGAAACATCCAGATACCTCCATACTGCTCGTCCGTACTGACCCAAGTGTCCCGAAGCCGCCACATGAAAAAGTTGTTCGGAAAAACTTTATTTGATCTCTGTTTTTAGTCTTGTTGTAGCAGTAGCTCCCAGTGGCTCTGTTGATGTTTGTGCACATGCACAAGATTTGCTGCGAGATGTTCGTTCGTCGTTGTAAACCATTGGATGTATGTTGTAAACACGGAAGAACAAATCTAGCAGCAAATCTCAACAGAGCCACTGGGAGCTACTGCTACTGTACAACAAGGATAAAAACAGAGATCAAATTCATTTTTTCCAAACAACTTTTTCATGTGGCGGCTTCAGGACACTTGGGTCAGTACAGACGAGCAGTATGGAGGTATTTGGATGTTTCATAGTGTGTTTTGGACGATTCAAAAGTGAACTCTATCCGCCGCCATTATATAAAAATCCGTCGCCAGTCGGACCCCCCTGGAACTCCAAAAGCGTTTTGATGACTCCGAAAGTTCTCCAAACCCTTCCTTGGCATGACAGTGAGTAGAATATTGGTGAATTATTGATTTTGGATGAAGTATCCCTTTAAAGTTGTTGTTTTGTAGAAAGAAAAAAAAGCGATGACAAATTGGTGCAGACTATGTGCTGCTCTCATCCCACTCATCTCAGTGTTCCCGTGTTGGATCTGTCCTCTCTGATGGAAACGTTGAGAGTCTAGTAGTTGGAAATGTTCAAATCTTTCACAATTCACATCGTGGCTTCAATGGGCTTTTACATTCTCCAGTCTTTGTCCCTGACTCACTGTAGCTCCCTGATCCTCTGTGGTCTAACTGTTGCCTCTCTTTGCCTCTCAGGTGTGAGGACCCGCTCCTGCTCATCCTCTTCCTCATCTAACCATCCCTCATTTTCCCCGTCAGTCTTCCCCCAAAACAAACAAACAAACCGAACCCCCAGAATAACACCCAACCCCACAGCTCATGCTTTCCATCGCCCCGTCCCCATCCCCTCTCCCCCCCTTCATCGTTAGCTGCACCAACCTGCCTCTCCCTAGGAGCCTGGGGAGCTCTCTGCCACTGCCTAAGCCCCCCTCTTCCTCTTCCTCCTCCTCATCCTCCTCCTCCTTTTCCTCTTCTCCTCTCTGCCCCTTCTCCTCCTCCCTCTTATGTGAGTATTACTCATGGCCTACCAGCATGCGGAACCGGTGTTTGTGGCACAAGCATGGGACTAGTAGGCATGTGGTGGATGAACAGCGTGGGTGTGAGCTGGAGCATGTGTGGGTCTCACCAGTCATTTCTCTGCTAATGACTGTATAATAACATTTTAAATGCGGATGTGGTTTGTTGCAAATTATTCGTAACCGCATTAGCACTGAGGTAATCGGTGAATCACACATGTCTCGTGCACGGTAGCACTGTCTTGTTTTCTTTTTTTCCACACTGAGCTCTTGTTTTGCCTCTCGCACTTTTGCCAGAGTAGCAGAAATGTTCTTGTCAAGATTTTTGGTGTTATTTGAGTCAGTGGAGGTTTCAGTCTGAACGGTGAAACTGTCAGAGCAGCAGCAGCAGCAGCAGAGGAGTACGTCTTGATGTACCTGTCTCACACTCACTGTGTCACAGTGGCATTTGTGTTATATTTTTCGTGTTTGTTTTTGTCATGTGCATGTTTTTTTTTGTTTTTTTTTCTACTTTACTGAATCTTAGCAAATCACCATGGTCCAGATGGAGGATGAAATAAACGGAGCTTCAGAGGTCTCACATGCTGCTGTACTGCTTCATGTTTGACCAGCAGCCAGTCAACAAAAAACAGCATAAGGAAATAAAACCCATTTGATTTTGCTGCTGGCACTAGCTCACAAAAATAGCATTAAGAAATATTACAAGTTGTTGGAATATGATTTTATTTTACAAAACAGACAGAAAAACAATAACAAAACGAGGATCGTGTACTGTAGAGAGAATAGTGTGATTCTGCCAAAATGTTTTTTTTCTTCTGATGTCCGAGCTTTCCACACACACTTGAACGCACCACTTTAGAAGACATGAAATAACCTGCGCTCAGATGCATTAACACAAAATGACAATCTAACCTTGACAAAGAAAAGCCATCATGACAGATTACCCAAAGTCTGTGCAAGTCCATTTTCATTTCACATTGAAGCGAAAGCAGCAGCAGCAGCAGCAGCAGTAGGGGCCAAATGGTTCGAACATTGTAGATATTCTTCTCCAGCACTTACATGCAATATTATAAGTCAATGAGAGCTGTCGTAAATGGCTTGACTTGAACAAGCTCCCTAATAATCTCCTTTAGCTGAAGAGCTTAAATCCCACACTCGCTGTATAATAAGCACTGGAAGATTTGAGGACCGTGGCCCCGTATCGTTGTCAGAGGCGTGATCCCAGGCCTCGGCTGGTCTTCCGCTCTCTGCACCTAAGAGAAAAATATTCTGCTAAAACATGTTTAAAGTGGAATTAACTCTGCTCTGTCAGAGGACTGTGGACTGTAAGCATGAAACATGAAATTACCATTTTTTTAGTCAAAGCAAGTGATCAAACATCTCTAATACTGTACAGCTCAAACACAGAGAAAACCAAAATTAACACTTAAACCTCCAAATAACATCGATGCTCTTTATCTCTGCCACGGAGAATATTGATGTCCAAAAATTGCGCCGGATATGCTATGAATTATTAAACCAGGTGGATAGATTTGACCTTTATGCCAAAGCATCTGTCCTTGTTTGTTTTATGGTTGTCTGAGACAGAATTTCCAAATTACTGGAAAAGAGGGGGATAAAGGGAAAACGACCAGTTGCTGAGATGCGTGGCAGGTAGCCTAAAATCAGAACCAGAGCAAGATGAATGGAGAGACAAAGAGGGAATAATAAATAAAGAGGCAGAAAAATGGAAGAGGAGAGAGAGAGACAGAGAGAGAGAGGGGGGCAGTGAGGCGGAGAGAGGGGGCGTCAGTGTGACCGACAAGAAGAGTTGCTGACTTCAAGTTATGATAATGAGTCCGGGAAAGGAAAGAAAGCAGCCTGCTTCTTGATCTGGATGCAAATTAATCTCCACATCCCGGCAACGCACACATGCAAGAATAACATGAGACCACAGAGGAGTCAAACTTTAAACTGGACTGTTTGTGTGCGTGTGTGTGTAAACCGCAAAGAAAATCGTTACCCCAGGGGAGAAAACAAAAGAAGTATTAAAATATCCAAGGGTTTCATTTGGCCCCAGGAGAAATGTTGACTATTGTAATTTCCTCAAAGTAAATGAGATCTTGTTTCAGTCTTGTAGTTTTAAGCTCGTTTTACTTTTACACTCATCCAAGCAGAGAGCGGAGAGGCTGACCCCCCACCCCCCCACCCCCCCTCCCTTATACATTATATCTTCTATAGGCTATAAGCTTTCATGATGATGTGCCGCCACAGGTTTCCTCTGAATGCCATGGTGTCCGCAGCAGTCCAGCTGTTATCGCTTTTCATCTAATGCCACTCATGTTCCTGCGTTACTAATTATACCAGAAAATATTCACACCTTCAGCGTTTTTGAATTGCACAGTATTAGCTCAGGTTTAGCTACAGTGGCAAGAAGGAAATAAACTTTATCTACTTTGTTAGTGGCTAACTAGCTAACCAGCTAATAATTTAGTTTTTGAGCCATTAAAGGGATAGTTCAACATTTTGGCAAATTCGCCAATTGCCATAATCTCTATAGTCATAGCAGTAGGTTCATTACCTTTACTTATCGGTGCATGTTGTATTGAGATCCAGAGATGGGCAGAGATGGGAGTTCAGCAAACACAATGGAGGTGAACGGTACAGGTCCCCTGTCCCTAATCAGACTCATCAAATACACAATCCAACAATTTCAAAACGCTCTTGTGGAGAAGTTGAGATAATCATGTAACATTACGAGACAGTTGTTTTAGAGGTAAATGCAGCCGGAACTACATTCCAGACACGGCTGCTGGGCGGAGTAATTTCAAAAGCGCAAGTAGTTCTGAGTATTTGCTTCATGTGTCGTAACGTTACATAATTATACATGATTATCTCATAGCGTGGTGAATATGCAGGTTACAACTTGTCCACGAGAGCGTTTTGGAGTTGTTGGATTGTGTATTTGATGAGTTTGATGAAGGACAGGGGACCTGTACCATTCACCTCCATTGTATTCACTGAGCAGCTCACGTCTCTGCCCCGCAGATCTCAAAACAACATGCACCGATAATTAAAGGTAATGAACCTACTGCTACAGTATGACTATAGGGATTATGGCAATAGGCGAATTTGCGAAATGTTGAACTATCCTTTTAATGTGCTGATCTTTGCTAATTGGCACCACCTGGCTAAAAACTAAAGGTAGTATTTGCTGCAGCTATTTAGTCATCAGTTATTGGACCCATGTAAAATCTGTTGATGATTTTGACTCTTGTAGATGAAAAGTCATGAAAACAGCACTTTTACCACACAGCTTCTGCATGTCAGTGGAAATCCTCTCAGTAGTAAATAATAGTAGATATTTCACTCAAAAACCAAAGTTGTGAACCCTGTGGTGCCACTAGAGAATAAATTCAGTTGGATGTATCCACCAGACAGCATAGACATGTGTATGTGTGTGTGTGTGTGTGTGTGTGTGTGTGTGTGTGGTTATTAAAAGTAATGATAGCATTTGTGACATTGGAGTCGTTGAAGGTTTTGTCTTGACTTCTACCATACAGTACTCTCTCTCTGTGTGAGCTCCTCCATTTGTTAGAGTGGGACACAGCAGATAATTACAGTCTCCCTGCTCCATTACAAACCAGTCTGTCATTACTTCAGTTGTTAACACCGTCTTGCACACACACACACACACACACACACACATGGGCAGAGACAGTAAATATATCAGCAAGTCACATAAGTTCATTACTGTGTGACCAAGGATTCAGCCACAGACCAGATCTGAAAAGGAAAAAGGAAACGATGTGAGCAGCAGCAGCAGCAGCAGCAGCAGCAGCAGCAGCAGCAGCAGCAGCCACCAGTATAATGTAGCTGCATGGGAGGAGTGAGGCTTGTTAGCAAGTGTGTGTCAGGATTCGTTTTCTAAGAGAACGGATGTGAGTGTGTGAGTGTGTGTGTGTGTGTGTGTGTGTGTGTGTGTGTGTGTGTGTGTGTGTGTGTGTGTGTGTGTGTGTGTGTGTGTGTGTGGATGTGTGCACTGGTGCTTGTCGTGGCATTATTGTGGTACCATCAGGGAGACTGCAGAGTAGCTATTTCTGGTGTATGTGTATGTGTGAAGAGGGGGAAGCCTGCAGCGGCTCCTTCCTCGCTTCCTTACCCCTCCACTCTTCTTTTTTTTTTCTTTAGCTCTTCTTTCTCCCTCTGTTTTCTCAGCGTGAGAGCTGTGGGATGTAGATAAGTCCCCAGACAGCTGGAACGACAGGGAGCCGGAGAGAAAGAGAGAGTCTCTTGTCTTGTCTAGTAACAGCTTACGTCACAGTTTGCTCAGGTTAATGGGGGATAATGTGACTGATGGAGAGGAAAACTGGCTCCAGGCTTATTCTCATACAGAGACGAGTTAGAGAGAAGATCCACTGAGACACTGTCAGCATGTTTAACACTCCTGTTGTCCTCCTGGGTCAAGGAAGGAAGGAAGGAAGGAAGGAAGGAAGGAAGGAAGGAAGGAAGGAAGGAAGGAAGGACGAAGGGAAAAAGGAAGGAAGGAAGGAAGGATGAAGGGAAAAAGGAAGGAAGGACGAAGGGAAGGAAGGCAGGAAGGACAAAGGGAAAGAAGGAAGTAAGGAAGGAAGGAAAGAAAGACGAAGGGAAGGAAGGAAGGAAGGAAGGAAGAAAAGAAGGCAGGACAAAGGGAAAGAAGGAAGTAGGGAAGGAAGAAAAGAAGGCAGGAAGGACAAAGGGAAAGAAGGAAGGAAGGAAGGAAAGAAGGACGAAGGGAAGGAAGGAAGAAAAGAAGGCAGGAACGACAAAGGGAAGGGAAGGAAGGGAGGAAGAAAAGAAGGCAGGAAGGACAAAGGGAAAGAAGGAAGGAAGGAAAGAAGGACGAAGGGAAGGAAGGAAGAAAAGAAGGCATGACAAAGGGAAAGAAGGAAGGAAGGAAAGAAGGACGAAGGGAAGGAAGAAAAGAAGGCACGAAGGACAAAGGGAAAGAAGGAAGGAAAGAAGGACGAAGGGAAGGAAGGAAGAAAAGAAGGCAGGAACGACAAAGGGAAGGAAGGAAAGAAGGACGAAGGGAAGGAAGGAAGGAAGAAAAGAAGGCAGGAAGGACAAAGGGAAAAAAGGAAGGAAGGACGAAGGGAATTAGGAAGGAAGGAAGGAAGGCAGGCAGGAAGGACGAAGGGAAAGAAGGACGAAGGGAAGGAAGGACGAAGTGAAAGATGGGAGGAAAGAAGGAAGGGAAATAGGAAGGTACGATAGATGGAGGGAGGGAACAGATTGGGTCAATTGGGTCAAAGAGGGAGGAAGAAGAAGTAAGGACGAAGGGAACAAAGGAAGGAAAGAAAAATGGAGGGAAGGAACAGATTAGGTCAAGGAAGGAAGCAGAAGGACGGACGAAGGAAGGACAGAAGGAAGGAAGGAAAGGAAAGGAAAAGGGATTGTGGAAAGAAGGAAAGAAGGAAGGAAGGATGGAGGAAGGGAACAGATTGGGTCAGTTTGCCCCAGAAGGACAACAGGAGGGTTAAACCCCCTCTTTTTGTCAGATTTCACTAACCAACACATCTGTTCTGTTATTTTTCAGGTGTAAACAGACGATCCCCAAACTCGACCCTCCTCCTCCCTCCCTGAATCGGAAGCGCGCCAGCCGGACCCTCTCACCGGGGTCGGAGGTCTCGTCGTCGTCGCCGGCCGCGCCGCCGCCGCCCGGAGAGGTCGGCGCTAACGACGCGGCCGCCGCCAGCCGCAGCAGCAGCCTCTCGTTCCCGGACGTCACCCCGGGCTCGCTGTCGTCCGCCGACTTCCACTCCCTCAGCAACGGCGAGAGCAGCTCCTGCTCGGCCAGCGAGGACTCGGGCGTCCGCTCCGAGACCAAGTCCCTGCTGCTGTCGCCCCTGCGCGACGACGACGACGACCCGTTCGGGGACCGCGGGACCTTTCTGACGGCCTCCAGCGGCTGCGACAGTCCCACGGAGGAGAGGAACGAGGCGCTTCTCTCTCCCGCCGAGCCCCCCGTCGTCCTCCTCCTCCCCTCGCACTCGGACACCTACGACAACGAGCACCCACTGCCCTTTTCATCCCCTGTGAATGATACCTGCCTGCACATCAGTTTTTCCGAGGATGAGCTGCTGGAGAGCGGCCAGGAGGACCCGAACGTCCCGCAGCGGAGTTAGGAGACACCTCCGCCATGTCCTTCAATCAGCTTTTAATGCAATAACTTAACTGTCAGACCCTCCTGTGTGTGCACTGGGCTCCATTACAGGACCTTTAATCATCCTGTCCACCTGTGGCACAGTCCAGACATAGCATTGCCAGTAACTGAAAAAATAATCTATTGTATAAATTATTAGTCAATGGACAGATTTAGTATTTTTGTAATGAAAATAATTAATGATCTAATTTACTTTTTAGTGACTAGAATGTTAAGCAGATTACATGTAGCAGCTCCTGCACTGTTAAAGTCACACATCATTTACCGTAAAGCCGACAAGGGGAGGTGGGGTGGGGTGGGGGGGGGGGGGCACATGTTATTTTTGCTAGTAGTCGACATTTTAAACGTTATTTTTGTTATGATGCTTCGCCGTGGTGCAAACTGTTGTGGAAATGCCATTTTCTGCAGATTTCACAGAGCAAGTGTCGGTGATGTTGGGAAGAGCCTCGCCTCCTGAAAAGCCCCTGAGTGGATGATGATGGGTGGAAAAGAAAAGAACAAGAAAGTCAGTAAAGAGCGGGGAAAAAAGAAAAAGGGCAGGATAGAAGTGAGGCAGACGTAGTTGTGCTTTTGGTTCGCGCACATCCATTTGTGAATGGCTGTGTCGTAGGTTTTGTATAATCAGGGTTGAGTGGGTTAGAGAATGTTTTGTGCTACTTGTATTTTGGGTTTTTTCAGACTTTAAAGGTTTTTAAAGCAGCGCTGGAAGAATTAGCAGAACAACCAGAGGCGATTTGTGTTGTGTACTGTATTGATTCTGTATGTGGAGTGATTGCACTTCTTCAAAACAAAGGGATTATCGCAGAGTATTAAAATGATTCGAGTTTAGAGAGAAACGCCACAGGAAGAAGGCAAAACCCTCAGCGAGCCGACGGCCTTGAAAGCTCTGGATTGCACCTGTCTGAGCGAAGAGTGTGTTCTCAGACTCAGTAGGGAGATAATTGGAGAATCATAGAAAAAAATACTCAGAGAAAGACAGCTCGGTAGATGGATTTTTTATTCTTTTCGGCCTCTCTCTTTGTGAAATCCTGAACGAGCAGAAAATCAGTTTCATTTCCAGCTCTCGGGACAAATGAAGACGACATTGTTGCCACAGTCACATCATCTCTTTGTGCTTGAAACTTCATCATCAGAGGAAAATGTTGCAGACATTTTTCACTATTAACTGTCTATTAATCAGTCGGTTAATCAAGAAGATAATTAGCAGACTAATGATTTCAAATACGTGTTAGATATAGCCATAAATCAGTCTTATATTTATGCAAACACATATCATTAAACAACTGCCATTGTTACTAAAGGGCTTGATGATATGAATGAAAATGAGATTAATAGAGCTGTAATAATTAACTGTTTTAAACGATAGACAGAAACAGTTTATTGCGAATATAAATATTTGATAATATATGTTTTTTTTCCGTATATTTAGGAAACTAAAAATTGTATTAAATGATATTTAATAGATCGTGTGGGGACCTGACTGACCAAGACATTATTTTTTCAGTCTAATTAATCAGACTAGTCTGTTGATGTAGCCATAATTTAATATAACATTTGTCCAAACACATATCATTAAATAACTACCATTGTTTATTCTTACTGAAAATGTATAGTAAAATTACATTAATGAGTACTGACAAACATTTACATATGTGTTTTTATTCATATATTTAGGAAATGTAATAATATGTTTAAGTTTTGAAGTGAGGTCTTATTGATTGAGAGAAAATCAATGGAGAAAGTGACTGAAAATATCTAATAATTTGCTTTTGAACTGAATTAACGTGGTGGTGAGACTCTGCTGCGTTGTTAGCAGTGTTTTATTCATTTTAGAGCGTTGTTATAACCTACAACAGGTAGAAGTGACAATTAATGGATGTGAGAGGAGAAGCAGCTGAGGTGTGAGGGCAGGGGCGGTGTAAAGGTGCAGGTGTTTAAAAAGAAATGTCCAGGGGAGAAAAAAAACCCATCTTTACACCCAGAAACGAGGCTTTTCTCAACATCACATGTGGCAGGGAGCTATGACAGCAATAACACGTGGAAGAAAAAATAACAATAAAGAGGAATAGTTGAAGAAGCACCAACCTGTTGTTTTTTTCTGTGTTTACTTTATTGTTGAGAATTGCGTGTATTTTTTTTTACCTGCTGACCTGCTTCTTTGTTGCTCTTTTAATTCTTCCAGAGTTTCCGCCTCTACTCTGCAGCACGGTAAACATGTTTTTATCCACTCACTGGGTTGAACACACTGTGAGAAAATCGGGCTTCACGCTGAAAAAACATTCGCGCACAAACAGGAGTCGTAACGAGCACTTCACAGGTGATTCAGACCGCAGCCACAGAAGGAAAAAAAAAAAAAAAAAGTAACGTTGTTCACTTCATTTCTGGGCTGAATGGGAACACGAAGACTCTCCTGTCTGCTCTCCTCATCTGCCCTTTTACTCTGCATTAATTACCTCTCACTTTTTTCCCATTAACAATTCATGTCTCTCAAACTCTCTGCTGCTGCCACACGCGCGTAACATTTCCAGGGCCTCGCTGAGACTTTCCTGTCACCTCCTCTGTGGAGTTGTTCTAACCCCCCCGAGGAGTCTTTTGACGGTGAGCTGTTTCTTTCTCTGTTTTCCCCTCAACTCTCTACAAAGCCTCACCTCTGCAGTGTGCAGTGACTGACAGGCATTAATGTGCTCAGGGCCACAGTGGGGTGCAGTAATGAGAAAGGAGCCAAATAGGAAATCCTTAGGCTCTAAAGGTGTTAGGGCTGTTATTTCCCCCCACCTTGCACTGCTCTGATCTCTGGAGTCAGTCTACTACTCTAGTCTAAACAACACAAGTGGTGAAATGTGTGGTTTGTTTCATTTGCTGCACAGGAGCCCATTCCTCCCAACTTGGATGGAAATCCCCAAATGAATAATCAATAATGCAACAACGTCTGTGTGGCTGAGGATAGAAGAAAACGTCTTCCAGTTCCTTCCCCTCCTCCTCCTCCTCCTCTTTTCCCTCTTTCCCCTCCAGAGAGGCGGCCTCCATCTGAGCAGACCCTCTGTGTGGTGGCCTCTGTTCAATACCAGACTGCATCTGATCTGCGATCAATCCGACATACCTGCAAAAAAGAGTCAGATCTCAGCTTGATGCCGAGTCTGTTAACCTCTGTGGCTGCTTGAAGAAGACGGCCGGACGTCCTTCATGTGCCCATTAAGGCCGCTGAAAAGTCATTAGCCGTCCTATAGACAGCAGAGAGACACCGAGACGCTGATCAAAGCTTCGTGTGTGTGTGTGTGTGAAGCCGGCGATCACAGTCACACGGATGAACTCGTAGCTGCACATGCTGCCCATTATAACAGCTGCCAGTGGAGGAGATGAAACGGCAGATTTGGCTTTCGTGTTGCGTTCAGAGCTTTAGAAGATTTTTTTTAAATGATTCAGAAATGCCTGAGTACTCCTGTCTAATCAGGAGACTGACATCATGGTGGAAAGGTGGCAAGAATACAAGAAAAGATGAATCACTGAATCGTTTTACGTTTTCCCCCTATAAATGTAGGCCTATACAATACTTTTATACAGTATTATTCATTATGGAAAAGTAGTACACATGTATAATCAATAACACATATTGTATGGCAGCTGCTGTAGGATCTAACCAGTCACAAACAGGTCTAAAGTCTTCAGGTACATAAAGGTATAGTAAGAGGTTGTGCTGTCGTCTCTCCTGCAGGAGCCAGACTCATGTCTCACTGTTGATCAACCTCTCATTTAAATGCAAATTTGTAATATTGAAATCCATCCTCCCTTAATCCAGAATCAGTCTGAGACACAAGTAGTATCACTGAACATGTCAACTATTTCTCTCGGTGCCAAGAAAAACCAGGTAACTCACCTGCAGAGGAAAATATGCTAATGATGAAAAAAAACAACTGTGGGGAAGATACAGCATCTACAGACATATTGGGCCTATTGATATTCATATTGAAAGTAACATAATAAACAACATCATCATCTAAAATATGAATTTAAATGTTTCAAATGAAACTTAGCTTTAGTTAAGACTTGCTTTCACAACCTTGCCTGGTACTTTACTGTTGATATAGTTATAGTAGACCTACTGTTACTATACATTTCTACAGGCTGTCTTCACAATAATTGTACATTTGGTAGGCTAGTATAATATTTTTCAGATGTTAAAAAGGTCAGACACTTGTCTTGACTGAAGTGAACTAGTTGTGTTTTTTTAAGGGGAAAGTTATATGGGAAAATGTGTTGATGAATCTCCCTGGAAACCAACTTTATTTACTTTATGGACCATAGATCTGTGCAGCTCAAGACTCCAGTGAGTAGATAACAGGAAAGCACCGATCCAGAAAAGAGTGGAGCTCCTCCTTACTCTTCCTCTGTAGAGGTGAGTGAAATCTTAAAGTTGTTTTGTTGCCACTGGGGACTGGGTTTGGCTTTTTTTCTTAATTAGTTGTTATCACAGTTTCATGTAACACACAGCGACAAGTTAACACCATTAATTGGAATAAATGTTTTCCATAGAGCAGAGACAGAAATGGTTCGGTGCCAGTGATGGGAATAACGGCGTTAAAATAAACGGCGTTACTAACGGCGTTATTTTTTTCAGTAACGAGTAATCTAACTAATTACTATTTCCACCGTTACAACGCCGTTACCGTTACCGACAATTAAATGAGGCGCGTTACAAACATAGACTGTAAAAAGAATGGACGTAGCATCCGTGACGTCACCCATTGGTTTTGGGGAGTCGTTTTTGTGACTCAAATATGGCGGCCTGAACAGCGCCATGTTGGATTGGCCGGCCGAAATAACAGTAAAACTATAGAGTTAAAAAAAAATTCACCCCCCTCAGAGTGTGTGCGGGGGTAGAAACTATCGATTGAGACGAAAAACGTTCTGACACCAGGCTTTTAACATGTTTACTGAGGATGTAAAGTCGGCGATTTTAACATGGGGGTCTATGGGGAATGCTCCCTTCTGACACCAGCCCCCAGAGGAATCCGAGGGGATTACAGTTTTTTGAACGCGGAAGTGAGCTTCACTTCTCAGACCGACAACTGCCCCCTTGGTTACAAACATAGACTGTAAAAACTACTCAGTGAAGCTGTTGTCCTCCGACTTGGCTCATCTCAGCCACAGAAGCTGCTAAACTGTTTTTCTTTTTCCTTCTCTCCTTTGGTGAGGGGAGGGGGGAGGAGGGAGGGACGAGACAACCACATAAGTGATGCTGATTGGTTGAGGCAGAGTAAGGTTTCATGCTAAGCCAATCAGAGGCAGTGTTCAGTTTGTACACAAACCACACACGCAGTTTAGCCTCACACACACAGACTAGCAGAGGGAAGCTGCAGAGATCGGAGGGAAAGTACAGACACTACTTTAATCTCCTTGAGGTAAAAGACAAGAACATGTGAGGTGTAGCTACATTATGTCCCGGAGCGAAGTGTTTGTCCTGAGCTTCTGCTCACCTGACTCTGTGCAGCTTCCTCATTAAATCCAAACAGTCCGACACAGCGACGCACTGCCCCACTTTGACTCTAAAGTCTCTGTAGCTCATCAGCCCGGAACTCTTCCAGAGCAGCTACAGCGCAGCGTTGTGACCTCAACCATGGTTGATGAGAGCAGAAATGTTGTTGTTGTAGTGAAAATGGGCGAGCTCGTGAAGACGCGAATTTACACAAAGTCAAAACGAGCGAGAAATCGCGTATCTCGCGTTTGGTCGCGCGTCACAACTCGAGCGAAAAAAAAGCGTTCCTCGTGTTTGGTGGGAAGCCCACCAAACACGATGAAATAGACGAAGACGCGATGGTCCCGTCGCCCAAAAAATCCCGTGTATTGCGTCGCAAAAAAAAAAAAGTCGCGTATATCGCGTCGCCCGCCTAATCGCGTCTTTGCGTTACGGCCTTTTACACCGCGGACGTAACGAATAAACGGTGACGGTGTGAACGAACAACATAGAACAGGACCAGACGTGGCGTTGTTTCCTCTTTTCACCGACAGCTCCACTCTCCCTTACTTACACTAACTACTGTTATTGTTGAGGCCAGAGAATTGTTGGATTTGTAGTTTTTGACCAATCGCAGGTTGTGCTCTTTCTTTTTTGTGATTTTCCCGGTTCACACATGTATTTTTTTTTAGGGGCAAATGCGAGACTAAAATTATTTAAGACTTGAACACAATAATTCAACAAATTTAAGACATTTTAAGACCTAAAATTTAGATTTTCAAATTTTAGACTTTTTAAGACCCCGCGGATACCCTGTTATTTCATATAAAAGATTAAGTGCATACATATTTAATGATGCTGTGTATTATATATTATATATTTAAGACCATCTTTGAATTTTCTAATAAATGTAATACTTTTTAAGGCCTTAATTGTAGATACATGAATTTAAGACTTTTTAAGGATCCGCGGATACCCTGAGAAGTTGTGTGCTCGCAGCAGGACAGATAATCAGATGGATAATCGGTAAAGTTAATAATTTCACTTAATGTGGCCATGAATAAATTAATTTCGATGTTTCCTGTTATTGTTGCCCAAACGCAAATCTTGAATAGGACTCCACTGTTTTCACATTTAAAAAGGTCTTTGTTGTCTTTGTACAGAGACAATATGAGATTTGCTTGTAGGCAGCCACAGCACTTAAAAAACCCACTGTAACCTATTTTCATAGGCACACCAGCCTCGCTTTCAATAAAACACACACTCGCATTCCATAATTGCGATCAGTGAAATATATGAAAACAATAAAATACAATTTAAAAATGCCCTTGGAAAGAAAAAGTAACGCAATAGTTACTTTCCCTGGTAACTAGTTACTATTATAGTGAAGTAGTGGAGTTACTAACTCAGTTACTTTTTGGAAGAAGTAATTAGTAACTATAACTAATTCCTTTTTAAAAGTAACGTTCCCAACACTGTTCGGTGCTGCAGAGCAGAGTGAGTGTCAGTGAGGCTGTATATCTCTGTGGCCCTGCAACAACCAGAGTCTTCTCTCACTTTGCCATGTCTTTGTTTGGAGGAGAGACATTTCAGATATGTAAACACTGGCACGAGGCAGACGGATGGAACTGGGAATATGAAGAAACAGCGGCGAGGCTTTGGAGACCTGCTGCTGCAGCCAGCTTTCCATTCGCTTTTTTAAAATATGGAAAGCTGGCTGACAGTAAACAGCCTCTCACATCTTCAATGTGACATTTAGATTTTTGCCGGCATTTATCTTGTAGCCTATCTTTTCTTCTTCTTTTTTAATGACAGGAAAATTATGTATTTGGAGTAGTTAATGTTGCACTTACTGTCTCTCATCTTCTTGAAAATATTGTCACTAACATGCACAAATAAACACACAATCTCCTCCAGCTGACGTGGGTTAGACTGAGAGGTTAGAAAGCGGTGAGGCGTTGCTTTGAGCGGCTGTGTGGAGCCTGTGGGGGCATCTCTGAGTGAGGTCTTTAGGTGAAGGGTGTCTGGATTCAGGCCCTGGAGGAGACACGCTAACCCCCAGGTTCAAACCATTTTCCTTCTACTGCAGAAATATTTTCCTCTGATGTCAAGTGGAGAAGTATTTCCCAGGGTATCCACCCTCCACCCTTCACAACCTGCTCAAAAAGGTCAGTCACCGTCTGAAAGCCAAGCTAACTCTTGTTTGCACTGGGCCCTCCGCAAAGCTAAATATAGCTGTGTACAGTAGACCAAGACTGGAAAGTGATGTTTGATTTTCTTTTTTTCTGTTTTACCCAATGGGGGTTGTTTCAAAGAAAGAAACACCACCTCAATATGTTCGGCTCGCTGACAGGAGCACTGCAGGAGATGCTGCTCCAGAGCCGCTGGTTGGCCGGTTCACTGTTTGGCTTCTGTGGGTTGTAGTCGAGGCCAGAGAGAGACAGGAGCGGTGGGGGGTTGGGGGGCTGGTGGAGGTTTATTCAAGTGTATGATCTTCCTGTTACCTCCTTAAAAGTCCAGGTTTGGAAAAAGAAAAGAAAAAAAAACTGCCACTGGAACGCGCATCAGCAGTTTTGCATTAAAGCAGATATCAGTGGAATGTTTTTGTTAACATAAGTCCTAAATAGTCCTATTTTCCGTCAGCAATCACTTACATGAAGTATTTCAGCCTAAACACGAGTCTCTCCGTCACTCTGCTCTGCTGTAACCCGAGGAGAAAATTTTCCTTGTGGGATACAAGTGTTATCCAATGAGGGGAGAGAACGGCATGAAGGGCTGTGTGTGCAGCCAAGGGATGCGCGTGAATGTGGTGACGTAGCACGAGGACCAATTGATGCCTGACAAGGGCGGGGGCTGCTAACTCATGGTGCGTTCACGGAAACTCGTACTTTGTGTTTTTCCTTCCTGTGAAGTCATACCAGTTCGATCTGGTACGAGTTCACGGGTCGGAAGTAACGAGTGGCCGTTATAGGGAACTTTCACAGACAACAGGACGGTAAAAACACGAGCTACGGGTTACCTGGAACGCTACCAAGTCGTAGTTGTGACTTGAAGCTGTAACTTACGGTTTCAAAAGCCTGCCTTGAACACAGCATTAGCCGAAACGGCCGTGCCAGTGATATCTGCTTTAATTTACCTCTACAGTAAAACAACTCTGTCTCGTATCGTTCCATGCATGGTCAGGTCACAACTTGTCCACCAGAGCGTTTTTGGAGTTGTTGGATTGTGTATTTGATGAGTTTTAAGAGGGAAACCAAGAAATCCCATTAGCCTCCGTAGCGTAGCTCTGAGCAGCTCGCAGCTCTGCTCCGCCGTTCTAAAAATAGCTTGCACCGACAATTCAAGTTAACGAACCTACTTCTAAAACTATAGGGATTATGGCAATGGGCCAATTTGCCAAAATGTTGAACTATCCCTTTAAAATATGCATTCTGCTTAATCAAGCTCACTCTCAAAGGAACGCACAATGCAGAATATACATAGAGGTAAATGAGAAGATTGATAACACTCTCGAATCTAAACTTTAGAAAGTCCAATGACTTTTTTACATATCACAAAACTACAAGTATTACCATGGCAAATTGACAAAAAAAGACCCCCAAGAGTTCTCAATGGGACTTGGCTGCAGCTGAAGTCTGTGGCATTTCCCATTCCCCAGGTTCATTCATGCACCGGAGTCCTGCTATACTCAGTGTTGTTAGCCTGTTTGCGTGTGGATAACTACTGATTCCTGCTGCCTGTGTATTTTATTATATTATATTTTATTTATATACAACTTTTCACGCCTGTATCTGTTTTTGCATTTTGATTAATATCATTTTATCATCGTTGCATGTGCAGATGAAAACTTAGCTGCACTTCCATTGTGTGAACGACAACGTCAACATCATTTTGTTGGAAACCAAAATATCCAAAGGGATTCTCGGGAGTGCGATAAATGATGGTTTTAGCGCAGAGGGTGAGGAATATGGAATTACAGCATAATATTTTCTCTGGCTGAGAGCCGCTGTGGTTTCTCCCAGCTGCTGCAGGCCATGGGACAGTCAGCGAGCGGCTTCACATCTCCTCACTGAAGATCAGAGGAAAGGGAGGAGGAGGAGCAGGGGGAAGATTACTGCATGTTATGGAGGAGTTAACATGGGGTCGGAGGTTTGGCACCCTTTAGTCTTTGTGAGCGAGCGTGGATGTGGTGTGGTGCAGAATAGTAATGTTGGCATATTTTTTTTAAATGTGTGTTTGAAATCCTTGAGCTGCCCCGAGGGGATTTAGCTAACGTCCGTGTCATTAGAGAAAGCACATACTGTACTTTACTGTAGCTACAGGGGGGGAGTTTGTGCAACCCTGATTATTTTTCTGTCTGTGTTTTCACAACCTTTAACCCTAAACAAGGCACAGGATGATTCTGACAGACGGAGGCTTTCAGACTTTAATTAATCCCCTCACTTCAAAACATGAGAGGGGAAAAACACTGTCACACACAGAAACTTGCTTTAACTTGATTTTTTTTTTTTTTTTAACCATCTGGTAAATATTTCACTTTGCAGCCACCAGACATTCATGAATCTCATTATACAGTCCTAATGGGGGGATGTGCAGGGTTTATCACTTTCTGTTTTCTACACATCCTGCCTGTCACCTGCACATTTAATTAATGTAGCTGCATAACTGCACATGATAGTTTCTTTTCACTATGTCCTCTTTCTATTTTTCTTATATTTTTGCACATGTGAGTCAGTCAGTGCCCTAACAAAACTAAAAGCATATTCACATTCGCATTTAATAAACAAGAGTCTAGGGCAGAGATCTTCAACAAGAGTATTTTTTTGTTTCCACATTTATGTTTAAAATGAAAAACATCAATTTGAATAGATTTTGTGCATGGCTATCATGCAGTTGACAGATATTGTTGATATTGGAACTGGTATCAGTTAACAAGGTATATGTTTATAAATGGCAATGGCACGGCCCCCCTACTAACTGTACCTTGAACATGTTTAAATTAAAACATGAATATGAACCTGTGTATTATATGAATAGCTTAGTATTGAATGTACAATAACAAGGTACGTTTACCATCACAACCTGTGCACATGAGATCCAGTTTAATATACAATATATGCAGTAGAAAAACGTTGAACACCACTGGTCTGTCCTCCTGGTGGCGCTGAACCAAACCTCAGCTACAATGTAAATGTAAATATGTTTCAGGGACTTCTGTAGTGTTTTTATAGTGTTGCGAACCTGGTTCCTAAATCTTTTCTAATCTAGTCTCTAGTGTCTTATTATCTAGTCCTGCAGAAGTACAAGCAGAGAACAGTCACTTCATCTCCACAGTGAGTGGGATTCCTCGTTCATCCTCTGTACAAACATGTGAATAACAGTTTTAGATTCTGTGGAGTCGCTTTAACACTTTAACAAGGTTAGCTGTCAGCGTATACGTCTAATCTTATTAGCTTGTTAGCTCCACACTCGCCCGTCCTGCGAGACCTTCACAACTCCTGCGGCTTAAATAACTACCACCCAGTTTCTTGCACATTCACAGCCAACGTTCATGTTCTATTCTTATCACCCACAGGCCTTATTATCATGCAGCCCACTGCAAGTACTCCGATAATCACAAAAGCCAAAAAAGACGGCTCCTCTTCCCATTTCAGAAATCTTTGTTATACAAGGCCAATTAAGGACCTCGGTCACATCCATTCCCCTCTCAGTGATTCTCCTTCAGCGGTGTCCCTCTGTGTGTGTGTGGGGGGAGGGGGCTTTGCTGTAATTCACAAGAACAAGTTTTGTGTTTGCTTTCCGCTAAATGATGCAATGTGTTGCAGCCTAAAGACCATCCAAACACAACAAACCTTTATTAGCAGATTCCCTTCTTTACTTGACAATGTTTTTACAATGTATTATTAAAATAGATTTTTGCTGCTCCCCACAGAAGAGTCTCTGAACTTATATTTCTAAAACTCACTTGCTATGTAGGCCTACTATTCTTACCCCCCTTCTAACGTTGTTCTAAACAAGGACGTTCTGTATAGGCACATATGGACTATGTGATAAAATGACAAGGTAGAGTAAGTAAGTAGAATCAGTTCATCGACTAAACAACATTATTTCACTGTTAAAGATGCTCAAGATAAACGCTTAACAACACAACTCTACATTAAACTCACCCGAAATAAACTTCAAAGTTTCACAGAAGGTTGTTTCAAGCTAATTATCGACATTTTAACATAAAAATAACATTCATGAAAAACAATGTTTTTTGCATTGACCCTCTTATTCTTATTCATTAATTATCGCATCCCTGTGGATTCATTTGTTGTGCTTTATATTGTTCTCCAGGGAGAACATGTGTTCATAAGCATAAATATCAATTTGTGAGACAAGTGCCCTTGTTTATTTACTCAGGACCTTGCTCTTCATTATAATTAATAATAATTCATTTTGTGATGGGTTTTGTGTTAATTTATAAGTCACACTACACACAGACAGAGCAGTAGCTTGTTAAAGCTCCGTTAAATGGCCTCAATCACTGTGCTGACGACTGCTGATTAACAACAGGTGTTAGTCCTCTGAGCAGTGAGTGATTAATGAGGAGTGACAGTGTTTCTGCATCAGATCATACTAACTCCAACAGTCTGTACACGTCAATATGCAGCATGCTGTCAAGAATAACTTTGTATCTGAGAGATACGCCCACAGTTTGTTTGTTTATCGTCCATTTGCACCTGTTGACTGACTCATGTGATTACCTGAGCAGATGGTACTGTAGATTTCAGATTAAGAAGAGACTGAGAAGTCACAGTGACTGTTAGTTTTGTGGAAATGTGTGTTTTCAATTCAAACTTGCTGTTGTTAAGCATATATAGCTAAATATAGCATATAGTTCTGCCTGTAGCTGGTAGCACCGCTCCTCATAAAGCTATACGCCTCCCTTTTCTTTTTTTAATGCCAGACACTACATAGTAATATATAATATATATATATATATAATATATAGTACAGGGCCTTTTATGTTGGAGCTGGTGCCGCACAATTGACATTTAAATTGGTACTGTACCCACAAAGTCCCATTGATGAAGCTGAGCTGAGGACGCTGTCTGCAGGATTTTTAAATGCTTATAGTTAAAGACATTTATTTAACATTTGAATTTTTGTCTGTCCTCACATGCCTTTACTTGAGTGCTCTGTAAATGACCTGGAATTGGTTGTTGTGCAGTGCGTGCTGTACGTCTGCGTGTAATGTAATTGCATTGCAGTCCTAAAAATATACATACAAACATCTTACAAAACCTTGAGATAAACTGTGCGTTCTCCTCTCTTCATATTTACCAAACTAGATTAACAGGAGCATGGGATATTTCTTCTATTTGTCCTGCTGCAGCGATACAGTGTAAAAACAATCATGTCGATTGTGCAACTTGCTTGTATTCGCTGAGTTAGTTTTCCTAAATACACATCTGTCATCCACACCCAATAAGTGACTTCACCCTACTCCACTCCAGTAGAGGAGAGTTTCACTTCCTCTTTACATTCAGTGTCTTGCTCAGCTTAAATTTTAAGTGCATTTTCACCTGTAGAGGCGTTTTTCAATAAAATACCCACTTTAAAAAAAAAGACAGCCATCGAGATTAGCTGAGAAATTAATAGTTGGGCTCATGGTGTAATGTGAAACTGAAGCAAATGTCACGCTTCAGATGACATTGTTATCAACCTCATTACAGCGCTCTAGCAGGGAAAAAAAGGAAGAATTTGGACTCAGATTTACTTGTGTTTTATTGCAAATCCTTCATCAGCTCAGTGTCAAAAGCTTGTTCTGTCTAAATGTTCTTATCTTCTAATTACAGAAAAGAAAACACACCACACCTAGCAGCGAGAGAGAGAGCGCTCAGGGTGACCTAAGAATATAACAGCTTACACACTGACAATGCTGTGATAAAATGTCTGAGGCATTCTTTGAAATTATGGGCTGAACTTTTCTTTTGCTCCTAATCAGTTAAAAAAAACTCTAAAAAGCCAAATTACAGCAGATATTGCATAATGGAACATGCAACAAGGTGAATGTGAAAGAGGTCTAGGACCAGAATACAGATGCTACATGATCAAGGAAGCAGCATAGCTGGTCATTAAGGTTTTTCATGACCAAGAGTTAAGTCTCGGAGAGGTTTAGTGTTTCCTTCAACCTTTTTCTGGATAGTTTAGATGTATAGTTGGGTATCGTCTGCATAGAAATGACATGAGACTCCATGCGAGAGGCTAATTGGGCCCAAGAAGCAAAAAACTCGGCTCCTGCGAAGACCCCATGGACATCCCTGTGGAGAGGTGATGTTATATGGACATTCACTGTTGCCATGACACATTGAAAGGACAGCCAGTGAGTTAGGATTCAAACCCAGGAGGCACGAGAATAAATAGCAGGATGTGGTGGTTCACGGTGTGAAAGGCTGCTTATAGGTGTCCCTTAGCCTCCGGGAGAAAACACCACTCTTCAGTAATAGCGCTAAGATAAGAATGGAGGTAACAAGACCAGGCAGTGGTTTCTCAACTGAAGCAGGGTCGAGAGTGAAGGCTTTCTGAGCAGAGGTGTTAATGGAGCCCGTTTGAATGTGGCTGGAAAGGTTCCCAAAGCCAGTGAAGCATTTATCACACATGTAATTGCTGGCACAATGGAGGGAGATATGGCTGGGAGGAGGCCGGTCCAGCTGACATGTAGTAGTAGTAGGATGAAGGAACTGATGCATCATCGACTTAGAGACACAGAGGAGGACTGCAGTATATGACGGCTGCAGGTTTGATTACCTTTTCAGCTTCTTAAAGGGATACTTCACTCAAAATCGACAATTCACCAATTTTTTTACTCACCGTCATGCCAAGGAAGGGTTTGGAGAACTTTTGGAGTTATCAAAATCAAAATCGTCCAAAACACACACTATAAAACATCCAAATACCTCCATACTGCTCGTCTGACCCAAGTGTCCTAAAGCTTGATGGAGTTGTTTGGAAAAAATGAATGTGATCTCTGTTTTTAACCTTGTTGTAGTAGTAGCTCTCAGTGGCTGCACAAGATGCGCAAGATTTGCTGCGAGATGTTCTTTCGTGTTTACATCATACATCCAATAACGACCAACGAACATCTCGCAGCAAATCTAGCGCATGCGCACAAACATCAACAGGGCCACTGGGAGCTACTGCTACAACAAGGCTAAAAACAGAGATCAAATTCATTTTTTCCGAACAACTTTTTCATGAGGCAGCTTCAGGACACCTGGGTCAGTACGGACGAGCAGTATGGAGGTATTTGGATGTTTCATAGTGTGTGTTTTGGACGATTCAAAAGTGAACTCTATCCCCCGCAATTATATGAAAATGCGTTGCCAGCCGGACCCCCCCCCCCTGGAACTCCAAACGCGTTTTGATAACTCAGAAAGTTCTCCGAACCCTTCCTTGGCATGACGGTGAGTAGATGATTGGTGAATTATTGATTTTGGGTGAAGTATCCCTTTAATGTGTTTCAGAGAGTTCATCAGACCTCTCATGTTCAACACAACAGCGACACTCAACAACAAAATAGCGGCGTTTCCTCCCCTCATTGATTTCCCTACAGTGAACAATCATTTCATTGATATCCTCGGTGTTTATCTGGCTGCGTGACCTTGCTTGTAATCTGCCATCTGGGCGAAACGCTGAGCGCAGCCTTCATACAAATGGAGAGTGGGAGAGAATTAGTCACTGTTCCTTGGAATGAAAAATTGTGTGTTGATAAAAACGCTTCACATTTACTCACTAACTTCCCCTTCCCTTTGACAGCGGAGTATTTATTTGTGTCCTTTCTATAGTCTTTGCTGGGCAGCGTCGTATAATAAAAGGCTGTTTCAATTTTTATTAAATGTTAAAGGTTAGATTTTTGACACACAGCACTTTCTTTTTTCCATAATTGCTGGGAAGCTGCGTGAAATACTGTTATGTATGTGACATTAATGGTGTGTTGTTATATCTTAACGATGGCAGGAGATGTGGTTGCTGGAGTGATTTTATGCTGTGTAGGATGCAGCGATGATTAAAAATAGGTTCATGCAGCCAAAAGGTGAAGTTTATCTGTATTATCTATCGCTATGAAGTTGCATTATAACTTCACTAGTCTCCCTGGAGTCCAAACATCATCAAAGTTAACAAAATACTTTGAAACAGAAGTGAATGAACCTGAATTTCTGTCAGTATTGGAGGTAAAAGTTGTGTAGCTGCACATTTTTTGTCCTCGTTTTCTCACAAAATGTACAAAATGTAAATCCTCAGGTTATTCACTGTACCAAAAAAACAGCCTGGATGGTCAACACTGTGCAGCCTCTGACAGCTGAGGACTCAGAGTCAGACATTTCCCATTAGGAGTTGGTGGTAGCGACCAAACATGGAGCTAAAAGAGGGTAAACATTAGACTCAAGTATGCATGTGGTGGATTTATTTTTTGTTGATTGTTTTGACGCTTCCGCTTCAGTAAAAAAAAACCTAAGAAAGTCTCCCACCACTGTAGTGTAAAGCTCCAGTTTACAGTGGCAGATTTGCATTAGTTTAATCAGATGCATCCTCACTGTCTACACTGACATGTACAACAACAACAAGACAAGGCTGTAAAACAACAGTATTGAAGGGCTGCAAGTTCTTCCCTCTTTATTATATTACTCTAAAGCATGAGTCAGCATTTTTAACCCTGCAACCCCCCCACCCCCACCCCTTTCTCTCTGTTCATTAAATAAGATACCTGTCACCTCTTATCAGACCCTGTGTGTGTGTATGTGCGTATGTGTGTGTGTGCGTGTGTGTGTGTGTGTGTGTGTGTCTGACAGTAATAATGTCAGCGACACAGAGCAGTGAGTCAGTCAGTCTAAGCTCAGCCAGCTGTGCTATTTCAGCCCTCTCCAAATCTGATACATTCTCACACTCAATTTAGTTCATCACTTCCTAAGAAGAGATCAGATTCGACTGCAGCACAAGGGCTGTTCATTTCAACATCGCACCAAAAATACAACCAACCAGCTCCCGGTTCTACCTTTTTGTTCACTCCTGAATTTCCTCTGATCATGTTTCATATTGTTTGTATTAATCAGCTGGAGTCACTGATCACAGTAAGGTGGAGAAAAGCTTTAGTAATGGATGCAATGAGGTCAATAATAGATTTTTTTAAAGGATATTTTCATTTTATACATCTTTTTGACACCATTTTGCATCTTTAGCACCATGTAGTTTTGGATATTGCTATAATTTATGCTCTCTGTGTAGATGTTTTTATAAGACTGAGGTAATTTTGTGTCTTTTTCTAGTTGTCTGCTTTTCCATTGTAGTGATTTTGCATGAATTTAGATGTGCTTTTGTCTTTTTACATCTCTTTTCTGTCATTTGCTGTTGTTTTTCGTGTCTTTTTTCTAGTGTAGTCATTTGTAGTCTTTAGACTCCTTTTCCATCTCTTTCGGGGGTTCAAACACCTAATTTACACTCATTATGTCAGATCCTCATTCCCCATCTTTTACACTGCAGCCAGTGCTCATTTCATTAACTCTTTATGTTCCTCTGCAGTCTCACTAAAAGGCCTCCCTTTCACACACTTTCCAAGAATATATATAGCGCCTGCCTCGTAAAGCCGACGTGTCTCTAGTACCACTTTTTAAAATTAATTCCTCCCTTATGGAGATGAATCAGATTATTCACACAATAGTGACAAATTGATTGAAGCCATGCTGAAGCAGCAGGTGCACCGCTCTCTGGAGGGGGACGCATAGCGGGAAGACATCCCGTCTTATTTGCAGCACTCAATCTTGTACTTGTCACGAAGGAGGAGCGTGTGCACATGCAAACACACACACACACAGTTGCACATACACAAGCACATATATCATGTCATAAACACATTATCTATTTCCATGAGGTTGATTTATGTCTTTTAATTTGTCCTCTCTTTTTATCTTTATAGGACGTGGTGACTGTTATTGTTGAGGAAACTTTGTAGCAGCAGCAACAGCAGCAGCAGCAGCCACACACACACACACAGCGCCATTCTTTCATCATCACCACATCAAACTCATGGTGTTGTCTTAAAACAGATTAACCTCAAAGCCGCAACTGCAGCTGTGTTTTGGCTGCCCAGTGGTATCATCAGTCGATCAGGCTCATTCAAACAGATGACTGTGCTTTGAACGCAGCCTGGCCCTGACCTTGCAGAGTCATTTATAAAAAAATAAAAATAAAAAATGTCACTCTCTCCTGCCTTTCTCCTCCCCCATCTCTTTGCCTGCACCTCGTTCCTGCATGCCCATCCAATCATCTCCTTTCTCTCCCTGTCTCCCTTTACTGTGAGTGTGAATACATCTCAACACACACCTGTTTGCATGTCCCCCACCTGGGATTTCTTCCTTAGATTTTTTTTTGTTGCTGTAATTGACAGAGGCAGATGTAACCGGAGATGCAGCACACAAGGACTTAATCTGTTTACTCGAATCAACGCACGGTGCCATTTCACTCAACAGTGCAGCTGCCAGTAGCTAACAGAAGTGCAAACACAGATCTCACCACATTTCATATTGTCTCACCAGGAACATTTGCTGTTGACTTAAACTCCAGTGGGTAACAAAATATTGTCACTTTAAGAAATATAAATGTTTTGCATTTAGTTATGAGCAAGGCAGGAACAAATGGGGGTTTCCAGATGCTTTATTTATACCGCTGATAGGATGTGAGAGTTTTATTTAAGTTACACACAGTGTGAACACCTTCTACCTCTGGTGCCAGAGGGTTTTATCATTTCTCTTCATTGTTTGGCGTAAGGTGCTTTGCCTTTAGTAAAAGGCAGCCATGGTGATTTAGTGTTTTAGTAATTAGTGAAAATGCTTTGATTCTTGATTCTTGCCTATAATTTCAACTTTTCTCTTCAAGTCAGTCAAGTGTATTCTTGGTTCCACCCACCTAGTGTGTACAAGAAGCTGTTTTTTTTTAAAGATGGTGATGGAGAGAGCTGTGCAATATTAAAGAAAAGGTCAGTCACTCATGCAAAGTTATTAGGATCTATCCATCTTTTGGAGAAAATGAATCTTTTTACTGTAATGCTTAAAATCCTCTTCACACCCTGTTTGCAAGCAATTAATTAAAGGCTTTTTCACAAAAATGAAAAATATCAGTCACCTGTGGAACGGACAATACACCATCCAATCATTTTGAACGCCACGAACAATTTCATTGGATCGTGATGCGTCCATCAAATTGCCATCTGCCCCTCCCTCCCCCCTCATAGCAGTAGGTTCGTTACCTTTAATTGTCGGTGCAAGCTACAGTATTTTTAGAACGGCAGAGCAGAGCCACGAGCTGCTCAGAGCTACGCTACGGAGGCTAATGGGATTTCTTGGCCTCATCAAATACACAATCCAACAACTCCAAAACGCTGTCGTGGACAAGCATAGCTCTGATCAGCTCGCGGCTCTGTGCCGCCGTTCTAAAAATAGCTTGCACCAACAATTAAAGGTGATGAACCTACTCCTAAAACTATAGGGATTATGGCAATGGGCCAATTTGCCCAAATTGTTGAACTATCCCTTTAAGATATTTAAGTTTAAACTAAAATGGTGTCTTTAACACCATTTAGTGCATGCAATCTAAAGAAAATATGGATATTTGACTGTTTTTGTTCATGGTTTGTCTGTTTGTTTACATGTTGACAGTTTTACACAAAGTACCAGTGAACCAGTTTGCAGCAGGCTTGGTGGATCTCCTTGAATCTTGCATCTGTAGGAGCTGGACAGACGTGTATAGGACTCTTTTGGTCTTGGTGGAGGTGCGTACACTGCTCTGAGTGTCACTCTAATTTGGCTAATTAAATGGATGTGACCGTAGGACTTAAGTATAGCACCAGAAAGTCTTGATCGTTGTGTAAATAGCAGACACTCACCACCTCCACATCACATGTTTCTGGGAGTGCTGCTAAAATAGAAGAAGTGACATTAATGGAATTTCAAACAGGCTGCAACACTAAGATAAAAACCAGCAGCTTAGGGAACAAAAGACACAGTTATCTTTAAAGAAAGGCTCAAATAAATAGTAATAATAAAACAGTTTGAAATGCTGAACACACACACACACACACACACACACACACATTGACCCTAGTCATAATAGCAGCCTTTTAAATGTGTCTGGTCCCCACAAAGCTGTCAGAACCCACAAGTGGGCTCCCGGTGTTCAGACCCCATAAATGTATAAAAACAAGACCACACACACATATGCACATACACACACATACACTCCCAAACACACAGAGGGAGAGAGAGGCAAGCAATTCATTTGACAGCGGGAGGAGCTGTCTCTGATGAAAGGATAATAGATGAAAAGTCTGTTGTTGGCCTCTCTGCGTTTCTCCTATTGTCTTATCTCTGCGGATACCTTCACATCTCTCAGACTCTTGATAAAAAATGTGCCCACGGAGACTCTCCCCTCGTCCTCCTCCTCAGCTTGTATTATCTGAATTACAAAAGAAGAGGGACACTAGCATGTGTGTGTGCATTTGCGTGTGTGCGTTGGTGGCATATAGCCTACTCGTGGAAAAGAAGGCGAGCGAAGAGATGATGAGTGAGTCACATATACAGAAACTACTGTATTAGAAGAAACCTTGACACAGTGAGCGTTCGGCGGTTTGATGCTAATAAGATCAATTTCATCATCTGAGAGAAGAAAGGAAAAGAGAAAGCAGAGAAAGAGGAAAGGAGAAACTGGTTGTGGTTTCAGTGATGTGTTATGAAAAAGGCGCTAGTGGCGTTGTCGTGCATGTGTGTGTGTGTCTGACTCCATGTTCAAGGACAAACTTGTATCTTCAGTTTATGTTAACGGGGGCTGCAGAACAACAGAGAGCAGCCTTCGCTCCCCTCGATGTGGAGGACAGGGTTGATTGTCAGTTTAGTGATTGTTGCATCAGAGGACCGAGCGTGCAGCCGTCGCCGGAGGAGCGGAGTGAGTGACGGCTTCCACCCCGGCCTCTTCCTGTGTGAAGAGTCACACCCTGGTGGTGTCCACAATCTGCTCTTTATCTTGCGTCACATCCAGATAACACAGACTGAATCTACTTTGCACAGGCTAACGCTATTATTAGCACATTGTAGGAAAAAAAATGAATCTTTTTACTGTAATGCTTAAAATCCTCTTCACACCCCGTTTGCAAGCAATTAATTAAAGGCTTTTTCACAAAAATGAAAAATATCAGTCACCTGTGGAACGGACAATACACCATCCAATCATTTTGAACGCCACGAACAATTTCATTGGATCGTGATGCGTCCATCAAATTGCCATCTGCCCCTCCCTCCCCCCTATAGTCATAGCAGTAGGTTCGTTACCTTTAATTGTCGGTGCAAGCTATTTTTAGAACGGCAGAGCAGAGCCGCGAGCTGCTCAGAGCTACGCTACGGAGGCTAATGGGATTTGGTTACCCTCATCAAACTCATCAAATACACAATCCAACAACTCCAAAACGCTGTCGTGGACAAGCATAGCTCTGATCAGCTCGCGGCTCTGTGCCGCCGTTCTAAAAATAGCTTGCACCAACAATTAAAGGTGATGAACCTACTCCTAAAACTATAGGGATTATGGCAATGGGCCAATTTGCCCAAATTGTTGAACTATCCCTTTAAGATATTTAAGTTTAAAGATACAGTATGTAAGAAATCTAAAGCAACTGGCCGTAAAATCCTCCTAATATGTCACAGAGACTCAGGAATAATGTTCATATAACATGATGAACTCACCAACAACAATAATACAGCCAGAGTATTCGCATTAAAAATCTTTTTTTGCAGACTGCAAATCATGTTTATGTTTTGATTTTACGTGTTTACATGTTGCGCCACCTAGCCCTAGCTCTCTCCCAGTCACGGCAGCGTCAGTGGCATTTCAGCCTCCGGTCGCTTCCACTGAGCTGCCGCTACGGCTGGGAGAAAAAAAACAAAAAACAAGAAGACAACAACAAGCTCTTGTGTGGTCGTGTAACAATAGCATCGTGCGATACTCTTCCTGCGGTGCGAGGTGCAAGAACAACTGACACACAAGAAGTCGGTGAATATCTTAACATTCTCATGAATGCTAATTAATGCTAACAAGGCGGCGAGCCTCTGATGCAGCATTATGGACAGCAGCTGCAACAGGCTGAGTGTAATGATATCAATCAGCATTAAGTCTGTGTTTGCCTCTTCATGTCTGCACCACTGTTGAGATACCATGTCATAGATTACTGATGGATTAACTATAGAAAACAGAAGGGGGGGAAGCAGTGACCCTGTTGAGTCACCTAATGTCCTCATTAACATACAGTACATGTAATTATTTTTCTATTTATGTAGAGTGGTGGATGCTTGATGGGGAGCTGAGTAGGTGGGGGGGCAAGCAGAGGTGAAGACAGAGTGTTTTTCTTCACTAGTGTGACAGAGGCGACTGGAGAACATAATAAAAAAATCTACTTTTTAGTATTACATCTGCGTCCCCGTATGTCCACTGGCTGATAAGAGGACGCCTCCCAGCTACAGCCTCACTCCACTCAAGATTGACAGCTGTGGCGACTGGGTATCCCTCCCCGAAGCTACTGCACCTGCTCACCTCTCGTTCGTTCTCCAGGGAAGGAAACTGGAGGCTGCAGCAGCTCCTCTATAATGCCAACAACAACAACTTGACACAGCCAGGTACATGTACATGTGCGAAATGTTCCCATCTGCTGAAATCTGAAATGCCAGGAACAGAGAGACGTTTTTATTTTTATTTTTTATTTTTATGTTCCTCCTTATCTCATCAGTGACATTTAAGAGGAAGGATGTGGTCGTAACGCGGATGCAGCAAGCAGACAATCTTAATCCCATCTCTGTGACACAGAGACCTAATGAATAACTGACATCTGTTTCTCTGATCCTCCCACAGCCGCCAGGAAGCCATCAACAGCCAGAGGGGGCAGGAAAGGAAAAGGAGGCAAGAAAGTGATTTGGATATCTGCGGCTTTAGTAAAAAAAAACGACTCGTTCTCCTCCAGATGAGAGCAATTAACGTCGAATCATCCCATATAACTGTGCATCGTGTGCCCTGGGTTTTACAGCCCATGTAGGCAATCAGCAGGAGAGATGGATAGTGTGCCAAGAAAATATCGACAAGTTAATGTAAGTGAAGGGAGGCGGGGGGGGGGCCTGAAGACACACGATACCTGATACCTGGCTGCCTTTTATTTATTCAGTTAGTCATCCATGTCTCCATCTGAGGGATTTCCTCTTTTGGAAACACAACACCTCACTTAACATTTTCCACTTGGAGGTCAAGTCTGGTGCTGGTTTCCTTCTTCTAGTTTTCCGACGGTGATTGTCAACAAATCCTACAACAACGTACAAAATCAGTGACGATTGTTTTCCCCCCCCCTCTAACAAGAATCACCTGTTTTAATCAAAGCTTGATAATGTCCCTCCGCCCCGTACACAGTCACCTTCATTATTGTTCTGCATGCAGCTATTAAAAACACATCAGTGAGCCTCATCGCTGCACTGTTCCTTTTATCATGATGAACCTGTGCACTGCAGTATATTTTGAGTCACCATCCACCGTGACAGTTAAACCAAATAAATATGAGTAATACAGCAAATGTGTGTTAATCCTAGCTCCTACTAAATGCATAATATACTCCTATTAAAGGTCCAGTGTGTAAAATGGGGGTTAAACTGTGATATCTATCATTCAGATTCTAGTTTGCAGCGCTCGCTCGCACTCGCCCCTCCTGTCGGCAAAGTGACGGTGGCCAAAAAAACTTGGTTTCAACGACTGGGACGACTGGGAGTATTTCAGGAGCATGGAGGAGCGATGAGGTAAAGATCTAAACATGTCTGCTGTTTCCTACTCCTTCTTCTTTCCTTCCGCCTTCATCTTCATTGGTTTATTTATGAATGTGAAACACGGTCTCTGGCTGGCTGGATTTTCCATTCGGGCTGCCATACAAACATGGCGGCGAAACTCTCTAAGCAAGACCCTTGCTAATACTATAGGGATATATATATATAAAAGAATAATTATAAGACTAATTTTATTTTATAGCGATTATACACAAATATTTTCATGGGTAGTATATTCAGATTTTGCCAATAAACCTTGCCAATTATTACATACTGGTCCTTTACTGTAAAGTCACATTTCCAAAATAAAACAGAGGCTACAGGTGTTTTCAAAATAAAATACCAACCCATAGACACACTAGACTAAGACATAATAACATTGGCATGCTATATGCTCATTATGAGAGTTGGACAAATTAAAAATTCAGCCGATGGTGCTGGATGAAAAGAAAAGGGCTGAACAAAGTTTTTTAAAATGTGATCGTGAGGGGAATATGAGTTGTTGAGATATCCCAGTCTGGACTACACCGACTGTCGTCCCCTACAGCCACGCCACCGGCTTGACTGAAAATTAATCTATATTTTAATGACTTGTTTGCCTGACATTCAGTGGAGATGAATGGTCCTCAACCTTTAATTTCATGATCAGGAATCTGTTGCTCACACCTACAGGTTTCTTCTTCAGAAAGAAATTGCATTCTGCACATGTTTATTTATTTATTTATTTTCTACCTCGACCTCACCTTGTTTCCATTTACAGTACATGTATTTTAGATGTGGCTGCTGGGAAATGACAGACATAAATCTGAGTGGTCTACTACAGTACAGTTTGCGTTTCGGGGAAGCTCTCTCTTATCAAATCTAGTGGAGGGGAAGGTGATTGAGTGGCACCATCTGCCCGCTCAACGCTGCCACTCTCGGCGACCCCAACTCTGAGACTGGGAGAGAGTGTTACTGGCATCCTGACAAGGTCTGGGTAAATGTGTGTGCGTCTGTGTGTCTGTGTGTGCAGTTGGGCATTTGTGCTTGACTGGCTCCATAATGATAAGGTATGAGTCACCCTGTGATAGGTAGAAGGACGGAGCCAAGGCACACAGAGACCTGCAGACAGAGTTTACTCTAGATGTGCAGCCCAACTCCTCATACTTCAGAATAAACTGCACCACAGTTTGAAAGACTCCACAAAATACTTACATACAGTGCTGCTATGTAACCTTATTACCTCATTTTTATTACAGACTAAACCACATCACTGCAACATATGAACCTCACAACCGCAGTGAGGAAAGCTTTTGATTCTGCTCTCTCAGCTCAAACACAATACAAACACAAAAAAACCCAAACAGATGCACAATAGACATATTTGCAGAGTCATTAAATCGACATCTGTGATTACGCAGCGGCACCGTACTGCAATTGCTGTGTCCCATTCTCCAGGCCGAGGCTTTATAATCGACTCTCAGATACATGGAGATGGAGGAAATGTCACAAACACCTGTGCAACCGAATCCATCACAATAGATCTAAACGTGTGGAGCTTTGATGTTTGGCTTTCTATACGGTAATGGTGGAGCTGCCGTTTGCAGAACAGTGTGACCTCACATACAGGTAGGAAATTATAATGTAGGCAGCTGAATCTATAATCCTGGGTTGTGTAATTTATATATATACTGTGCTGTAGACAGACAGTAAATGCTGAAAAAGGGTAAAGACAAATCTAAATGTTTAACTTCTACAGCTATTATTTTGAAACATAAACCCACACGATAACATACCGTCATACCAAAGCCTATTAAATAATAATAATTCTTTGGGCCCCTGTTGCCCTTTGACCCACCACCAACCTGGCTCATTACACTTTACCTGCTCTCTGAGCAGAGTGGGTAATTTAACTGACATGACCCAGAGTGGCATTTAAAGCCCCACTCCTTAATAAAAAAGTTCAAAACACTCAAATTATAAAATACAAACATAATTGGATACAAAAAATTATATATGCAACAGGGGCGCCAGCTAAAATCTAGCCTAAGGCACCAAACTGGTCAGATCCGGTACTGTGCTGTGGATAATTGTTATAATTAAAATAAAAATGTGTGGGGTTCAAACCAGGTGCTGCTTTTTTTTCTTTTTTTAACAAGAAATCAAATTTATCTGTAAAATCTTGATCTGAAAACTGAGCAGCAAGTCAGAAAATTGTTGTGGGGTATAAAAAGTGTACTATCTGTGCAGTAGCTGTATATATATATATGGAGCGGTAGAGAAGAGAACAAGTGCCACAACACAACACAGTGTGAATTCACCTCTTGTTACGGCTGCATGCTTGTGTGTTTGCGCCTTTCACTGAATGTACTTCTGATGTAGGAGGAAGATGACAAGAAGCCACAAAAACACATGAAAGAAAAAAAAAATGGCACAGCGAACAGAGCTGGGTGGGTTCGAACAGAGTAGCACTCTGAAGTAAAAATAAAAACTCAAGCACTCTCAAGATGGCTGGCTCCAGTTTGGTTCATAATGTTGAGGCGATGACTGACAGAAAACGATTCCTCCTTATTAATTAATTCACTCGTTTGTGAATAGGGACAGAGACGATGATATGTTGATGTTCCCCCATGGGAAATGTCAGACGACACAGACGGATGAGGACGTTACAACTCACATGAGATTCATCTATAGAATGATTGTCATGATGATTGTTTAAAAATCCTGTACAGGGATGTTTAACTACACGTTGTGACAGAAGGACACTGACGGATGCTTTTGTGCATTAAATTTACCCTTGAGATTCAATGGAGAGTAAACATTCAGACTGTCATGTTCGTGTTAGGAGAGGTTAAAGACAAAGACGCAATATTTTCACTCCTCAGCAGACGGTTTAAAAATGATTTTGACATTTTCACTGAGTGTTTTTTTTTCTATTTTACTTTTCATCATCATCTCTCGATTGATGATAAAAGCTGTAAAGTGCAGAGACGAGGCCGTCGGGAAACTCCGTGGATCTGACGTGATTGTTTTCAGTTGTAATCTGAGGGGAAAATTACTCGAGGCCATCAGTATTCAAGTGCCTTTTCTTTCCCGTCTGATTGCTCCGATTTTTTGCATTTTTAATGTGTGTAGGTGCAATCAGCTGCAGGGAGAAGAGGGTGAAGGTTTCTATGGGTGAGTTTGTTTCAGAACCAGAGGACAGGGAGGATTTCTTTTGAGCAGGGGAGGACGTCTGTGCAGCTCCAACTCTCTGTGAAGTCACTTCTCTGATTGACTGTGTGAGGAGGAGGAGGAGGAGGAGGAGGAGGAGGAGGAGGAGAATAAAGGGTGTGTGATCTTTAACTGTAGGGTTGTGTGTACAGTATGTGTGTATGTGTGCATAGGTTGTCCTTCATCACACTAACAATGCCCTTGAAGCCTTTTTTTTCTTCTGCTTGAATGACCGCCGTTAACCCCGACGAAGCCTCTGCACCTGTTCATACACAGGACACACACACACACACACACACACATGCTGGAACACAAACAGTTGATCTTTGGCTGAAAGCCTCCCCATGAATTGATTTAAATAGAGATTAGGAGTGAAAATGAATAATTATCATAATGTAGGAGACCGCAGCAGGTCAGCAAACGTTTCATTTCAATTTGAACATGTATAATTGTTGTTTTGTCTTGTTTTTGCTTCTTTAATTTAGAACCTCTTCAGCTTTGAGTTGGGTTTGAAAAAAAAAACACACACACAATATTTTTTAAATAGCATTATTGGTTTTATTAAAATGATTGGACTCACTTGGGCCTCAGTAACTGAAAGTGGAAGTGCGGCTATTTCAAGAATGTCAAAAGATCCCCGTGGTTTCCGTTTCTCAAACTGACACACTGATATAATTAGTTTCTACATCATCAGAGGGGAAACTCCTGATACAGTGACACAAACAAAGTGCATCCATGTGTCATGTAAACACTTGATACAGAACAATAGAATTCAAATTGTCTTGATATTCATACTGTCCCTCGTGGGACAGAAATGAATTAATTCAATAGGAGATTTGGTTGAATAGTTTATTATATATACTCCTAATGATCTAATCGTCCATACTGTATATAAACTAATCTCTGGCTGAGCTGTCATCAAGGGAGGAATTTGTGCTAAATGGTCGCTCATGGTCGAGAGAAAGTGAATGTAACATTAAACCACCGCATTAAGGTGGAATGGAGCATCAATAAAACAAACCAAATGTAATGGGAAGCACATGTACATGTAGGAACTTGAATTCAGCAGCTCTCGACCAGGAAGTCGAGGGGTCCAAGGTAAATCTGAACGGTCCCAAGATGAATAAATGGATAAGGAGAGAAATATATATATGTTACTACTGCACAAAATGATCTTTATTTTATCTGCGTTTTCTCACTTATACTGTTGATATTTCAGGAAACAGCCGGTGTGTTTAACCCGTCCACAATGCAGCAGCTGTACTCTGTGATGAGGAATCACAATCGTCCTCCAATAAAGGTCAGAAGTTAACATTTTTGGGAGTCGCTGGCTTTTAACCTGCAGTCACGTCGGGATTCAGAGCGGTGACCTGGCGGCTGCTGGTGGTGCTGTGACTCAGAGCTAAATAACAGCTTCTCCCTCTGTATCGCTGTTCAAAGTGCGGGGCTCTGCAGTGGCATTTGGCATCGCTTCTCATCTCTATATGCTGCTGCTGCTGCCCACTGAGCCCCCGCAGGGGATGACAGCTTGCTGACACTCGTGCCCTCATTGCCAGCCTCCAAACTACCCCACTCCCACTCCCACCCACATCCCACCCCAGAAAAACCCTGTGACTCATAGAGCTGTGCCACCGTTGGCATCGCTTTGTCACAAACTGATGCATTACAAAATGTATTTTGGATTGGATGTGGGGTCGGGGGATGATGGTGGGATGGTGGTGGGAGGGGGATGCTGTGGTCTGCTGGCGTGCGGCCCGGTGTCATTGATAGACTCACCTCGGCTGAGGTTTGGCAACACGTTGTGGCCCCTGCTCCCCCTCCTCGCTCTTTTATTTATTGCTCAGGTCAGCAAGACACGGATGAATCAGTCGGTTTACAGGCAGCCGAGGCAGAAGGTGAGGAGATGTACAGGAGGAGGCTCCATGTTCATGTTGCCAGGTCGTACTTCTCTCCCCCTTTTCCCTGATACTTTCTCCATCAGCTGCAAGTTGGAGACCATTTTTTTGTTTTGTTTTTATGTGCAGCCGTTCCTTTTGAAACTTCACTTCACGACGTGCTGACACTGCAACAAGAAGAGCTATAGAGACTGCCAGTCAGCACAAGTCTTATTTTAGACTGTGTTTTGTTTTGTTTTCTTGTTATTTAGTTCTTTTTTTTTTTTTTGCACCAGCTGCGTTTTAAAGGTCGATAACATGCAAATTTTCCCCCAGAAGTGGATCTGTGTTTTCATAAATTTAACCTTTTCAATGCAGTAAAATGTAACTGAATCTCACTCACTCACTCACTCACTCACTCACTCACTCACTCACTCACCTCCTCTTCCCAATTTTTTACTACCCTCATCTATCTTTGCTCCTCACCCCTCGCTCGCTAACCCTTCTCTCTGATTTGTAACATTTGCTTCCTCTTGTCCTCGTCCTCCTCTCGCCACTTCCCGACTAATGGAGACTCTGCACACAGAACAACACTCTGCTCCGTTTGGGATAAAAAATGTCCTCAAAATGTAAATGTGGAGGTCATTGTTGTGCAGTCTGGTGGTGGTGGAGGCTGAGCCACGGTCGGAGCAGGAGGCTGGCTGGCTGGCTGGCTGGTTACAGCTCATAAGCTACACTCCCCGTGGCACATGCATGTTAAAAATGACAGATGGCCGTCACTGTGTTGATCAGAGTGGATGGGAGGCTGTTCCTGTGTAAACTGAGATGCAGGCTGTCCTGCTACCAAACTGAACAATCACTCAGTCCACTGCAGATTAAACCGAGCTCACACTCACTCATGATGGAGCTTATAGTTGTCGCCACAGTTTTGCTGGTCAGACTCAACTCTGTGAAGTTTTTTATCATTCAAGTTTTACAGTTTTAGCTCTCTTTAATAATAATTATCTTCATTTTTACAAGCAGCAATGAAAAAAAACCTAATCAACCTGTAAAACACAACATCCATTCACTCACTACAGCTAGTCCGCTACAGTATATAGTTCATATACTGCCGTTCTCCACTGCTGTAAATTTCATCCACTCATGCACTACAAAACTGTCGCAAGGTAGCTCTGTATAAGATATATGCTGCATCCATCAAGCCAGACCATCATGCTTTGCAGCCTGTCTCATAAAGAGCTGCAGAAGAAGCAGTCATCTTTGCCAACAGACAATGCTCTATAGCCAACTCCCTTTATATTGACAGACAGAGTGTATTTAATGCATGTTTTAATGATACTCTGGTCTTTGTTTTCATGCAACAGAGATAATAATTAAGAATATCCAGTGCATAATTATGAAATCATCTGAGCACAGCCTCAGTATGTACGTTACTGTACCTCCTCTGCACTAATTACGTAAGAAACAGATTATGTCCAACACAGTGAAACAGAACAACATGTAGATTGAATATGTGACTTAAACTGGATCTAGATGAAATTCTCTGCGTCTGCATGAATATCAAGCGTTAAAAGACTTTCTGTGGGTTAACAACATAAAAAATCCTCATCTCCACAGCAGAAGGCCACAATATGTTTGGACTCATATTTTCATTACCGTCTTGCGGAGGTCACAGACCTACAAGGCCGTACAGTGTCCTCCATCCATGTTCTGTAAATGCAGGGAAGACCTGCCCACACATTACATAACCTCACCGCCGCCTCACATTAATCCACCTTGAATGTGTTTTTGCATTTCATTGAGGATGTTCTCCACAGAAACATATGGAAATCAGCTTGGTAAACCTGTATTTTTCTGTACTTGTACTTGTATGTGTTGTCGGCAGGCCGGTCGCCTTCCCCGACAGTCTCAATTATAGTAAATACTGCATCTCCTATAAAGTGCAATAACGCCACCGTAAACAAGACTTCAGCTCCGTCCGTTGCATCTTATTCTGCTGTTTCGGCATGTAGCGGCAACACGGTGAGAGTGATAAGAGGTGTTGTTGGAGAGAGGGCAGCTATTTAAAGGCGTCTCTAACCATAGGGTGGTGGTGGTGGTGTGTTGAATCACAGTGAGTCAGAAGGTTTGAGCAACAAAAACCGAGAAGTCCTTTCCAATCGCACAAACACGGCCGAGTCGCTCTTTGAATCCAGCTGTGTGAGTCATGTTGAGAGAATTCCTCATCTAAACAGTGGGCTGATATACTAGACTGTGTGTATGTGGGAGTCTTCATCTTCTTTTCCTTCTATTGGATGGAAAAGGTGAGACATACAACCAACAACAAAAAACTACCACCAAGATAGAGACTGGACGCCATCAAGCCAGGAGAAATTACGGATACACACTCCCGGCTTGATGGCGTCCAGCCGCTATCTTGGTGATACTAGCAAATATTCAAACTAGAACAAATAGATTTTGCCAAATCCTTCATTTCGTCAGCCATTAGACTTTCAAATGCTGGTGATGGCAGTGACTAAACTTAGGCCTGGCATTGCAATTGCAACTGGGAACTTATTTATTCATCCATTTATGCAATACTTATTTATTGGGACCTGTATGTTTTCACTCTTTTTTGTGAATTGATTGTGATTATCCTGTTTGGTTTTGTGTCAGATTGTCCTTTAGGGATAAATGAAGTTGTTTGAAGTTAAAGTTGAAGTTGAGTTGAAGGCCGAAGTGGAGAAGCAGTTGAACGTGGGTCAGTCCTTACAACTGCTGTCAGGGGCAGATGGTTAAGACAGATGTTGTGTTTACAGTACAAACTGCAACTCTGAAACTGCAACTCTACCTTTAAGATAAGAAAGTGAACAAACACAAGTGCTTAATGTTAACACTCTCTAAAGGGTTTTGGTTGTTTTGTTTTTTTCCCTCTCATGGTGTCTTTTCACACACTCTGGTTGCTTAACGATGACACCGTTCAAGTTGAAATCCTGAAAGATTTCAGTTCCTGGTTGATTTGGCAACTCCGTGGTTAACAGCGAGTGCAAACGCTCACCAAGCAGCTGCTGCTGCTGGTGTTGTATGTGTTGTTGTATGTGTGTTTACAGTGCAGCCAAACAAACGGGTGTTGTTGCTGTCGTTTTTAATGAAAAGTGTCTGTCAAAAATAATTGCAACCACCGATCTGTGTGTGTGTGTGTGTGTGTGTGTGTGTGTGCACACAGCAAAAAGGTGTTTCCCATGAAGCAGCAGCAGCAGCAGCAGCAGCAGCAGCAGCAGCAGGGCTCATGCACATTACTTCCTTGCACCAATGGGATCAGCTGACGTCCAAAATGCTGAAACTGAACAATCGCTGTCAGCTGCAGCAACAAACCTCCCGCCGCCGCCGGTGATAAACACATTATGTTTTTCACAATAAAAGCCACCACTTGAGTGAGTTTAATATGAAATGTATTATAAATGTTCTGTTTGCATTAATACACTGGTGCACACACAGAAGAGTAAAATAGTGACGCTGAGATCAATCCAAGGCAATTACCCTGCAAAGTGGAGGCCGGTGTGGCTGAGAGTCGACTGCATATATTGAATACTGACTGTAGAAAACATTAAATTAATAAAGATAATAAGTTAAAAGCAGATTTTAGATCATTTAAGAGAAATTTCATTACATTAAAGGAAAAATCCACAGAGAGTAGCCCACAGAGCTAATGGCAACATAGTTTAACAACAACTGTGGTGATAATCGTGGGATTAGCTTGTACTATTAGACAACATAGGCCACACCAGTCCAAATATGGTTGTGCTGTATGTTTTTGAATTAATCAGGGGGGATGTTTTCATTTCCTATGAATTGCACTTTGTGTTTGCAACAGGAAGGTCACAGTCTCACTTTAATGTGTCAGACCACAATGTGAGAACGTGTTTTCTCTAAATGAGTGTTAGAATATAAACTAGGAATATATCAAACTAGACATGTAATGCTAATGTTTGGTGTCACTGACCTTTACTGTGCTGCAACTGACAAGTAGATTTAACCAAGCTCTGATATCAAATGTGATTGATCGATGGTGTTGAGTGCAGCATGAATCTCACCTCAGCTTCCCACCCTGATAAAAAAAACACACATACAGGATGCTCACCCAGCCCACAGCATTATATTGTATTTATAGAGCTAATCAACTGATCTGTGGCACCCACAGCTGGGTGCTCCTGCAGCCTTAGCAGAGTAAACATTGCTTAACCTGCTAATTATCTAGCACAAACACACATTTTGAGATGATATTTGATCAATGGGAACACACTCACTTGGGTCTCCAGTTGCATATTTTGAGTATTAAAGGTCGAGCTGTTGTTAAAAGACACACACAGACTTTGATGCCTGATGAGTGATGATATAAAAATCGTATTTTCTGCAGACAAAGTGAGGTAATGTGGTAGAATAACAGATGTGGACATCGGCCACTTCCGTCTGATAACTGACGCAACAGGATTTTTTCATGTGTTTGAGCATGTCAGCAATGAATACCATTAAAGGGATAGTTCAACATTTTGGCAAATTGGCCTATTGCCATAATCACTATAGTTTTAGGAGTAAGTTCATTACCTTCAATCGTCAGTGCAAGATATTTTTTGAACGGCGGAGCAGAGCCGCGAGCTGCTCAGAGCTACGCTACGGAGGCTCATGGGATTTCTTGGTTTCCCTCATCAAACTCATCAAATACACAATCCAACAACTCCACAACGCTCTGGTGGACAAGTTGTGACCTGCACATTCACCACGCTATGAGATAATATCAGAACGCTACAAGACGGAGTTGTTTTAGAGGTAAATTCGTGCAAAACCGCTGATGCGCGGCAAGCAGTCTCTGCATTTGTCTCGGAAACAACTCTGTCTCGTAATGTTCCGTTGTTATCTCACAGCGTGGTGAATGTGCAGGTCACAACTGGATTTTGTATTTGATGAGTTTGATGGGGGAAACCAAGAAATTCCATGAGCCTCTGTATTAGCTCTAAGCAGCTTGCGGCTCTGCTCCGCCATTCTAAAAAATAGCTTGCACCGACAATTAACGGTAACAACCTACTGCTATAGGGATTATGGCAATGGGCCAATTTGCCAAAATGTTGAACTATCCCATTAAGCTACTGCTGCTGCTGTTACATTAGAAATTAATCTTTCCTGGTTCATACTGTGTCTTAGGTAAGTAGCCTACACTAAGTATAAAAGTACTGTGTTTAGTCTCTCATATTGCATACAGACTACTACACATGGCTCTTGTCCAAAAGGATAAATGTTTAATGCTTCACTTAAATGGAGGGTCTGAGTGTCTGAGTGTGCTGTATTTAAATGGATGGTTACTTTTAATGGACATCTCCTCTGGTGCAGAGACTGTATGTGTGTTGTGTGTGTGGTTGGTCTGTAGAAAAATTATGATTCTCACTCAGTCTTGTTATTGTTGTTTGCACAGACTGGGTCGCCAAATGAATGCAAATGTCTTCTATTCAATTAAAAAAAAAAAAAAATACTTTGTTTATATTCTACACAATAATGTGATGGATGTTGTTGTTGTGGGCTAACAAACAGGACTGTATTAGAAGAGGCTTAATGTGCAACTCTCACTCTGTCACTTTCTCTTCCTTTCCCACGCATGAAGTTGCTTAATTTAACACAGACACACACACACACACACACACACACACACACACACACACACACACACGCTTTCACCAGCAGTAGAGCTACCACCTCTCTCTCTCTCTCTCTCTCTCTCTCCCTCCCTCTCTCAGTCAGTGCCGTGCAGCCACTCAGTGTCGGGCTGAGGCTGAAGGAGCAGAAGGAGCTGAAGGGCTGTGCAGCTCCAGAGTTCAGGATCACCGGATCTCTGTGGCGGCGGCAGAGACTCGATCCTCCGCTCAGTGAGGCTGACAACAACTGCAGCAGTCCCGCACCAACAACACCAACACCAAGAGGAGCAGCCCGCATGGAGATACCACCAACCCCGGCACCATGCACCTCTGAAAGCTCCAGCTCACCGTCCTTTGTGTAGCCTAAGGGGGGCAAAAAAAAAAAAAAAGTCTGCAAGATCCCACTTTCCTCGCTCCGCTGAGGTGAGCCGAGCCGAGCGGCTTCTTCTTCCCTCCTGTTCTTCATCGGCCAGCCTGCCTGCCTCTTTTTTTTTTTAATTTTTTTTTTTTTTTTTTTTGGTCTTCCGCCTCTCGCAGTCCACTGCTCCGGTTTTTTTTTTTTTTTTTGACTTTTTTTTTTTATCCTAGGAAAAGGAAAAGCTCTGCTGTTTCCCCCGAGTCAACCTGCTCGCCCAGCACCCATGAATTCAGATAAAAATGTGTACCTCGGCAGAGACAAAGGCATCATGCGGAAGAGAGCCCTGCTCCTTCGGAAAGGTTGCAGCTTCGAGATCACCAGGTAAGCCCCCTCTCTTCGTCTTCTTTCATTTTTTTTTTTTAATTCTTTAATTTTGTGTGTGTGTCTGGGACACGAGAGAGGAGCGATTAAAAATGGCTCGACCATCCCACAGAGGCTGCTTTTGCTCTCTGCTGCCCAGAAGTGGCACTTTACACGGGGCCCAACAGTGAGTTTGTGGTGGGGTGTCCGTCTGTCTTTCACCTTGTGGATTGGTGATTTATAGCCAGGATGGATCTGCTTTGTGTGTGTGTATGTTTGTGTATGTGCATGTGTGTATATGTGTGTGTGTGCGCGCACTGGAGCGGAGGGATGTCCCCAAAAACATCCAGCAGTGTATCCAGAGAGGAGGGAGCAGGCACATTATCACACCGTCCTGCATCCGTTTATTCATCTCAATATTGTCTTTCTGTCTGTCTCTGACTCAACCCCCCCACATCACATTGTCCACATCTCTGACTGTGTGTGTGTGTGTGTGTGTGTGTGTGTGTGTGTGTGTGTGTGTGTGTATGGATGGACAGATACGTGTCGTCTGCACCTGACTCTGCCATGTTGACAGTGTTGCTTAGTGGCAGGACACTGTCAATCATCGTTTTTTTTTTACAGCCAGAGGCAGGTGTTGATTGGGCAGAAGAGCAGCCACAGTGCCCCCAAAGCTGTCCAATCCTGAGCCACTCAGAGCTCAGAATATGCAGGTTTTAATTACCCCCACCCACCCCCAACCCCATACCAACCCCCTCCTCCCCTCCTCTCATGCCCTCCCTCCCTGAAAAGAAGAAGAAAAAAAACTGGAGGCTATTTGATTTGAGGGGGTTCAGATCACCTGCTGTATGTAGTCTGCTGCTATACTGAAGCACAGCGGGGTGTCGGTGAGTTCATACACACTGAATGGCAGCAGACACATGAAGGCGCGGGGTCTCGGCGGAGGAGAGACCACATAACGTGCAGCTGATGCGACTTCTCTGTGTGGAGCGATTGGTTATTGGCAAAACCTCCGGGAGGTTTGAGACATAGTGTGTGTGTGTGTGTCGTCCTGTGGGCTCCTCCAGCAGCAGGAAGAGGAGGATGGGGAAGAGGAGGAGGAGGACACCGGCTCTGTGTGGATGTCCTAATCCGTCTGTGCAGCTCCCTGTGGAGTCCATCCATCACAAGTTACTCCGCTGTGGTTTGCATCAGTAAATATTTGGCGAAGGCTTTCACTGAAACCAGTTCCTCCTCCTGTACTTTGCATAATCACTGACTGGCCCGAGTGTCCACAGGACTTCCTGCAGCTCGTTTACCAATAATTTATGATGGCAGTCGTGTCAGAGCATCATCTAGTAAGGTTAGCGGTGATGTCAGTGACACATGCACCGTATTTTATCATAACTGGTTCATCATTTGTGGTTTGTACTCCAACATTGACATTGACTTAGTGACAGTTTTAGGGTAAAAACTCCAGTTTGTAACCAGATTTTAATTTCCAAACATTAACACTGGGTCAGAATAATTCATTATTGTTGTTGTCGTTTTTTCCTCACTGACAGTTCAAAGCCCCAAAATGTTCAATCTACCGCAAAGCAAACTGGGAAAAGCGGAAAAAATCTCACATTTGAGAACGTGAAGGCGTCAAATATTTGGCTTTTAATTGTAAAAAAAAAAAAAAGTAACTTTAACTATTAATCAATAATTAATTGTCTTTCAATCACCTAATGAATCCAGATCAGATATGTGTCTTCTGATTAGTATTGTCTCGGTCACATCAGCGTCTCTCCTCCCACCTCAACTCTCATTTCCTGCTATTTCAGACAATCTGTGGAGGTGTGCAGCAGCAGCAGCGCAAATTTACCCATGATTCACACTCCGTTGCTCTTACAGCTGATAACTTTGTCTCAGTGGTTCAGTACATGTTGTCGGAGACGTGGACCGTGGCCCCAGACGGCCAGGTCCCCCTTCTCCAAATGGAGGATACAGTATGTATATAGTCAGTATATTCAGGGCGCTACGTGGTGCAGAGCTCTGACTTTGGCCGAGCACTTACTTTCAAATTACACATCGCATCTAATTTGCTTGATTTATCCAGCGAAGTGAAGTGAAGTGAAGTGAAATGAAGGGGGTCTGTTCCTCCTCTGCAGGCTGTGTGGACCCAGGAGCCGCATGGTGGATGGAGGAGGCTTCCTGGCTGGCAGACTGTCTCTCAGACACTAGCAGTTTAACAGACAATCAATCTGAGCCGGGCCTGAAGTGCTACTGCATGGGCAAATAGATTCTCCTCCACTATACTGAGGGGATATGAGAGACACTCAAGTCCAGGACTGCTGCTGAGGCTGAGGCTGAGGATGGGGGCTGTGTATAATTCATTGTGCTGCAGAGAGGCATGGCCACACACACCTAACACACTTGGACAGCTTCATAAGGACACACTGTATGTTAGATCCCGGCTGTCAGGTCACGTGTGCGATCACGCCAACACACACCACACACACGCACACACACACAATGGTTGAAGTGTTCCCATATGCTTTCCTGTGGAAGTATGTCATGAGGAGGTTTTATCTCGATATCGATCTGCCCTCGTTTTCTTCTCCGGGCTACAGACACAGACTCTGGGACTGTGAGTGAGGCATCTCACGGCACATTAGGTTAACTCTCCGAGGCCGCAATGAGATTACTGTCAGGGTCAATTAGACTATTTTTTTTTCCTCTTTATTAATCGTTTATTCTATAAAATATCAGAAAACAGAATGGAAAAAGGCCCAAAGTGACATTTTCAAATCCACCTTAAAGCAAAATATATTCAATTTAGAAGAAGAAAACACAAGACACTGGGGAAAAAAGTTTGTTATCAATCAACTTGCGATGAGAAACTTGAATCTATAAGTGAAATCAAGATTCTCAGGGGGAAAGTTTGTGGGATTAAGCTTCCGTGATCTTTTTAAAGGAGTCGATCTGCTTTGAGATAAACGCATCACATGATTATTTCTGACCGTGTGTCATCGTGACTAAGCTTTATCTAACAAAGTCAGCGCCAGGCTGCCAGTTGGCAGATTCTCTCTCTGACAGCAGCGGCTGCAGAGTTGCAGGTGAAAGCAAAAAAAAAGTTGAAGGAACCGCTGTGGGACTGAATGTTTGGCCGTTTGTTTCTCTCTGTGGTGCTGGTTGCAGGTGGTTGCATGTCTGTTTGTCTACTGCACAAATATAGTAGTGTGTAAGTATGGCATATCCTTCCTGACAGTGGTGAAGTTGCATTATGGGTAAGGAGGCGCCAGGTTCTGACAAGCAAGAGTGTCATAAAAAGATAGACTCATCCCTCTTGAATCACTGCAGTGCTATTTGACTTTATTTAAGCAAGCACACACAACTTTGGACAAGCTCTTTGCCCTCCAGTCTTGAACTTGACACAGCGAAGTCTGGAAAACCTCCAGGAACAACAAATCCTAACTTATTTAGTGTCGTTTTCTGTTTTCCGTTTTTTTTTTTCCATAACAATGGAGGCATGTTTCTCTGTCAGCTCTGCTCTGCGACCGAGCTCTCTCTTTCTCTGGCCTGTGTCAGAGCACTTCCAGTCAGCCCTGGTTAATTGTGTGTGAATAAGATTAGACTACACAGTGACACTTGAAGGAGCCAAGAAAGCACTGGCTCGACTCTCGACCACGCGCTGGCAACAACAAAACATAACTCCAACAGACGGTGCCAGCGAGGGGGGGAAAAATGTGAACGGACGTCGTTGTTACCGGGCAGAAAACAAAACCTTGACCTCGGTATGAAACATCAGAAATCACAAGAAGTCGGCAAACGTGCTTTCTATGAATCCAGCATCAGCAGATTCTGGTGCGGTGGAAACTAAACTAACCTCATTGTGTGGAATCTTTTTCGGGTCTCGCTCGTCAATCCACAACAGAACATTTGTAGTTCATTTAAGGAAAGGCATGCACTGGCAGGGAGAATTGCCATGAGAGAGAGAGAGAAGAAAAAGCTTATTTATCATCAAGTCAAAAGCCGGGGCAATGTGTGATCAGGCGTTTGTTAGGCCTACTACGGTTTGACTTTGTCGCTCAAAATGAACAAATACGTTCAGATAAAGAGCCTGTTTACAATGTAGGGAGGAAAGATTAGCTCTGACGGCCTGGATTAATGACTTTTGATGAATGTTCGCTGCTCATTAATCAGTCCACTCAATTTGCCAATGTCACACAGCCCTTCCCCTTGCTTTTTACCAATCCGTGCACCCACCCTACAAAAAAAAAAGGCAAGGTGTCTGGAGAAAGTGGCGATAACTTCACCCTGCAACCTCGGCCCCACATTAGCAGAGCAAAAATAGCTCCTTGACGCGCCACAGCCTCAGAAACTCTTGACAGTCTCTATCCTTCACTCCCCCTCCCTTCCCCTCCCTCCCTCCCTCCCTCCCACCTCCTCCCTTTTATTCTCCGTTCTCCCTGAACCCCTCGCTCCAGAGGTTGTTTGAGTGCATTTTGCTTTGAAATGCTATCAGTGTCTTCATTAACCTCGCCCGCTGCCAAACCCACAATGTTTTGTGACCACGGTTGCCAGGAGTTCTGCTGCTGCAGCTCGCTGCTCGTTAGATTGGCACAAGAGCGTTTCCAGATGTGGCTGAAGAAGAAGTAGAAGTGCACCGTGCTGAGTTCACGTGCTTTGTAAACAAACGGCTGAGGGAGGTTTAAACATATGCATCTTTTAAAGAAAAAAAAAAGGGAAAGAGAGAGAGGAAAAAAAGGGAAATATGTATTAGGGTTTGTCCTCATGTGGTTTCCTGCTGAAGCTTTTACAGTAGGCTTCAAAGCGGCGTGTGAATGAAGAACATGTGTTTTTGCTGTCAGACATGTTTTTCATGGTTTCAGATCTAAGAATGCAGAGCAGAGAGAGACTGTACACGGGCAGGAGGGCCGATGATGATACTGAGACTGATGCGCTCCCAGTCGCAGACACAGTGAAAGTGGTTGTGATAGGCCGGTGCTGCCCGGGGCTCCCTCTGCGTTACAGTCTGTCATAAAGCATCCAGCAGGGGAAGAGATGAAGTGATGGGCCCGCACTGACATTTTTGCTGACTCGAGGCACTCGTCTGCTTTGCATACAGTGAATCTTATTTCACTTTCACACGCACTAGACACAGGGGTTTCGCTCTTGCGTCAATGGAGCTGCAGTGCTGAGTCAACCGGCAGGAATTTGACATTTTAATTGTTTTGAGTCATATAAGAAATCAAAATGTTCTTGTTTTGCCTCATTCAATGGGAGAATTCTGCATTTACTTTATTAGAAATGACATATCTTTGGGTCTAATGACTGTTTATCACATCATTTTGAAATCGTCGTCGTCTAGACCTTTGTGAAGTATGATGACGATTTTACGGACGTCTTTATGGACTGGATGATCAATGAGTTAAAAACAGTTGACAGTACAGCTCTACTGGTGTGGGTTTTTTGGGAGTGATACTGATATGAAGGAGTAGAAAATGTCAGATAACCAGTTGATATACATTTTCTGCTGTGATCCCTCAAATATGGCTCAAACACTTTACCGTTTAACAATAAGTAACTTTATATTCCTCAGTGCAGCACTGCAGTAAACTCATGGAAAACTTAAAGGGGAACTATGCAAGATTTTTTACCTTAATTAAACAGCTTCGGAGTAATTGTGATGGGTAAATGACTTGTTACGAGGGAGAATGGAGACTCTGCTTTCCACCTATAGCTTCTTTTGGCTGAAAACCAACCTTGCAAGATCAGGGCCGCCTACAACCCGTTGTTCCAGCTCTCGTCTTGGCGGCACCACGACACAAACATAACTGTGATCTCTTGTTAATGACAGATAAGACTATACAAATATACACATCATAAAACATATGATATAAGGTTATCCACCACTCTTTGGATTTGGCTTCACTGAAAACAAATGCACAAGGCCGATGTTTCGCAAAACAGCGAAAAAGTGACTGGACCTGCATAGCTCCCATTTAAATGAAAATAACTGGAAAAAGGACAAATAGGCTACCTTTGATGAATACCCACAATGCAACAGTGTTTCAGACAGCTAGTGGCAGCTAACACTGGGGGTTAGCATCAGGCTGCAGACGTCTGCTAAACTAACTCCACTCCCCCATGTTCCTTTTATCCAAACCCGTTGCCTTCAGCTGTAACATACATCGACTCCAGTGACTTCATTTTCCACATGATGTCAAGACACATAAACAGAGTTTAATGTGTAAAATTCCTTCCTTCTATAATCATTAACATTTCCAGGTTGACATATACAGTATACAGTATACGATCATTCGGTCAAACTTGTTGCTGGAGAGTAAAGTCGTTGTTTCCAGGGGTTACGATTGTTCGCTCGCACAGTGTTGGCGCAACGTTTTATCACTTGTCTTATTTCCGTAGAAGGTTGTAGCTGGGAAATTGAAACGGTGTTGCACGAGCTCAGACGGTTCTTGCTCCGCTCAGCCGTACAGTGAGTCCCTCAGTGAGGTCTGATAAACACTGGACTGTAATCACTCCCATATGTGGCTGCATAGCTCAGCACAACCCGGCACAGTTCAGCCATGCGCACTACGCAGCGCACCAGGCTCATTTAGACAGAAAAATAGACTCAAATTACTAGAAGAGGAAGAAAAAAAAATCCCTCGCTTGATTACAGCCCTATGTAAACTTTGACTTTTTGAGCAGAACATCTGCTTCCATTTAGGGCTTTAAGACACATACCTACACATTAAGATGCACTGTGCACTGCTTCAGGAAAACTTGGAGGCTGGAAAAATATTCCCCCATTATAGTTGCCTGGAATAAACCCAGCACAGTTGTACTTAAAGCTGGGCACTGGTTGAGATGCGGCCAGCTCGAGCTCGGCCACAAGCCACATGCATACGAGACCGATACTCGCAAAACAAAGTGAATGCGAGTGTGTCTGTGTGTGTGTGTGTTTGTGTGTGTGTTGAAGTGCCAGAGGAACGGAGCGCAGAGTATGAAAAGCTCAAAGGAAGTCTGCACAGTATGGCCACCGTCTGTGTGTACACTGCGAGCTGCTTCACACCAGCCCGCTGCCCCCGTCATAACCCTTGAAGAGCGATCCAGGAGAGACTGGGGGGGAGGGAGGGGAGGAAATGGAGCCAGTGAAGGGTTACTGTTGTACATTTTTACCCTGCGGTTTGAAGGGAGGCTGGCCAAAAAAACCTCCTCTTGGTTAGAGAGCGAGCAACAGAGGGAGACGGTGGAAGAGATGCAGGAGATGGAAGTGCAGTTTGGAAACTACCTATAGAGGCATTACATCTGAGACGGTTTATTTTCAGTGGAGGGTGTAAAGAAGTGGCTCAGACGCAGTGTAGACCTTCATTAACTGCAGGCCGACTACTGCGGGAGTATATGGATTATACTGTATGTGGCTATTTTTAACTAAAGGATGTTTTGCTACTGCAGAAGATAAAAACACAAACAAACGTCCAATAGAGACAGAAAGGCCTCACTTTAACCTTATTTTGCATTTCGATTGCTCTCAGATGTATTTGACTGATTTGTACTTATTGTGATGAAAGAGCTGAAGTGTAATGTTGCATTTACATTTGGGAACGCCCCTTTCATAGAGCAGAGCCACATGTGGCAGGACGCCAGAGAGGTGAAGGCTTAAGACTTTTAAGTCCTTAGAGAAACAAGAGCCACGTCACCGGCTCTGTGATACTTACACTAAATCCCAAATAAGTCAGTGTGCTAACAGCGGTTGCTGCAGCGACAGGCCCAATGCCAAGCAGATGTAAATATCCGCCGTTCCCACCTTTTCCATTTAACATGATAGAGTTTTGCTAACTAGCATTATAGAGGAACTAAGCAGGATTTCTCCCGTGGCTATGCTACATTTTTACCTTAATTAAAAAGCTCCGGACTAATTGTGATGGTTAACTACATGACTTGTTACGAGTGAGAATGGAGGCTCTCTGTCTTCCACCTGGCGTCTCATGGCTGAAAACCAACCTTGCAACATCAGTGTAGTTACTCAGTCGCCGCCCCGGTGTCCCAGCTGTCATTTCTGCGGCACCGTGACACAAACGTGCTCCGTAACCGGCAATCTTTTGTTTACGATGGTTAAAACTACACAAATACACACGTCGTAACATCGTATATGTTATTTTGCTGGCTTCATTGTAAACAAATGCACATGGACGAGAGGAGCATTAGCAAAACAGCGGAAAAGCCACCAGACTTGCATACGTAGTTCCCCTTTAAACGCAGAGCACAGCTGAGGCTGATGGGAATGTGATTCGTTAGTGGAAGATGGATGTCGGTACCTGGTAGGTAATTATTACATGGCGACTCGACAATGAGACACCAGATGGAAAGACAGGAGATCACCAAGCTAAACGGTTCATCCTCTGGGGAACATGAACAAGGGCACGGGGATCAAAGATGCAGAACAACATGCTGCTAGTGTCCCATAGTAATTATAAGAGTATTATAATAATAATCCATGTTCATAGTTCTCATCTAATTTCTCATCTCATCTCATTTGGAAAATTCAGGAATTATAATGTAAAGAAACAAGTGAGCATCTGTACGTTTTAATACTGAATTTCACATGCATCATGTTGTTTGCTTTCACCGATAGATCATTCAAATTATATACTTCTCTTAATGATTTATATTGCATACATTCACACTGGTAGACAGCAGAACATCTCCAATAAGATAAAAAAAGTTAATGCAATAAAGGCTTAATGATTACTGTATGTAATTGAATTATAGATAATTAGACGGTGCTTATGTAAACTCTTGTATGAACAGGTTTTTGACCTCCCTCTCATCCACTTGTGATGACAGCTCTAACCACAAGAGGGCAGACTCTCCCTGTGTAAACACTGATGTGGACATACGGATGTTTGGTCAGAGAGACATTAGAGGAGGAATTTCACACTTCTGACCCTTTTATCGAGTTAGTTTAGTTACTGATGCGTCACAATCTGAGAGGAGCAAAGTGTTTGAGGAGCATGAAAACTCAAAGGAAGCAGGTGAACAATAAAACATGACATGACTGGTGCACTGGCCATTCACACTTTTCCACTAGGAGGAGTAAGTGCATTAAGAAGCAGTGACAGGAGGAGGTGGACTCATTCATTCAGACTCTCACTGTGTTTCTCTGCACTCTGTGACAATGTAAAACATCGTTATGACTCCACAAATGTGAACAAATCCCAGAATCAAGAGCACACACACAAAAACACACACACATACACACATGCTCAGCCAAAAAGGGCCAAAGGGCAGAGTGGTGTCCGGGGCCGGCACTGATCGTTACAGACAAAAGGTTAATTCACCTGATCACATTTAATGAGAGCGCCATCATAAATCGCTGCAGCCTGACACTGTGACATTTCACAGAGGCCACATGGTGACCTGCTGGCATTTGGGACAGAGTAGAAACAAAGGGGTCGAGGTCTGAATCCAAATCATGCATGCATGTGTTTATGTATGTATGTGTGTGTGTGTGTGCTCGTATGCTTGTGTGTGTGTGTTTGTGTGTGTGTTCATGTGATTATGTGTGTAAACGACTGCCATTAGAGAACATGTGAGCACAAACTAAAGAGGAGGGCAGCTGGCTGCTTACTGAAATGTAATTTTAGACGTTAAGTAGATGATCGGAGATCTTTTACGTGAGTTAAAGTATCAACACATCCATCTATCCATTCATCCATCAGCTGTATCGCTTATCTCTGCAGTCACTGTTCATGGAAGAGCTGGAGCTAATCCCAGCTACATAGGATGAGAGCTGGGTACTCTAGACTGTCACAGGGCCGATATATAGAGACAAACAACCACTGACCTACAGTATGTGCTTATAAAGGGATAGTTCAACATTTTGGTAAACTGGCCCATTGCCATAATCCCTATAGTCATAGCAGTAGGTTCGTTACCTTTAATTGTCGGTGCAAGCTGTTTTTGGAACGGCGGAGCAGAGCCGCGAGCTGCTCAGAGCTACGCTACAGAGGCTAATGGGTTTCCCTCATCAAACTCATCAAATACACAATCCACCAACTCCAAAACACTCTTGTGGACAAGTTGTGACCTGAACATTCACCACGCAGTGAGATAATAACGTAACGTTACGAGGCCGAGTTGTTTTCGAGGTAAATTCATGCAAAACCGCTGATGCGCGTTCCCATCGAGGGCAGTTTTTCAGCAAGCAGTCTCTGAATTTGCCTCGAAAACAACTAAGTCTTGTAATGTTCCGTTATTATCTCATAGCGTGGTGAATGTGCAGGTCACAACTTGTCCACCAGAGCGTTTTGGAGTTGTTGGATTGTGTATTTGATGAGTTTGATGAGGGAAACCAAGAAATCCCATTAGTCTCCGTAGCGTAGCAATGAGCAGCTCGCGGCTCTGCTCCCCCGTTCTAAAACCCACCCAGAAAGGCCTCAGGTCCAGTCTCACCACCAGTATTAATGCAACAACATAGAAATGTCAATATAAGGCTGCAACTGTCTGTCAGTGCTTTTCTTATCCATTAATGATTAGGTGCATGTTTGCATGTTCTCCCTGAGCGTGCATGGTTCTCCCCAGGTTTCTCCAGCCTCCTCCTCCTCCCACAGTCCAAACACATGCTCATTAGGTTAATTGGTGACTCTAATTTGCCTGTAAGTGTGAATGCGAGCAGCAGTGGTTGTTTGTCTCTATTATGTGTCGGCTCAGTGACAGACTGACGACCTGTCCAGGCTGTACCCCGCCCTCCTCCCCGGATAAGCAGCAGTATAGTTAATGGATGGATCGCTGCTGGATCCCTTAATCATTTCAAAAAGGGCCAAGACAGAGTAGTGTGATGACTTCTTTAACTCAACCCGCTTGTCAAAAACTAAAATCTATTCATATTCGAGGAACTGAAACTAGTGAAAATTTGGCTTTTTTTTTTTTTTTGCAAGATGGTCACCAGTTGCTGAAATATTCTGTAAATCAATGAATAAAAGTTTAGAAGAGATAATATTAAAGGGATAGTTCAACATTTTGGCAAATTGACCCATTGCCATAATCCCTTTAGTTGTAGGTTCGTTACCTTTGATTGTCGGTGCAAGCTATTTTTAGAACGGCGGAGCAGAGCTGCTTAGAGCTACGCTACGGAGGCTAATGGGATTTCTTGGTTTCCCTCATCAAACTCATCAAATACACAATCCAACAACTCCAAAACGCTCTGGTGGACAAGTTGTGACCTGCACATTCACCACGCTATGAGATAATAACAGAACGTTACAAGACCGGGAGTTGTTTTCGAGGTAAATTCATGCAAAACCACTGATATGTGTTCTCGTGGGGGCAGTTTGTCGGCAAGCAGTCTCTGCATTTGCCTCGAAAACAACTCTGTCTCTGTGCCTTTGCCAAAATGTTGAACTATCCCTTTAAGATGCACTTAAAATAAATTAAAGTACTCATTGTGCAGAAAAATGGGCACGGGGGAGCTGCTAACTACAGTATATGATTCAGTGGTTCACAACCTTTTGATGGACTATGCCTCTGTAACAGTGTTTTAATGCATCAAAAGTAAAATAAAAGTAATTAGGGGTCCCAAATATTGCATCAGGAGATTTTACGATCTGTGCAGCATAGCTACAGCATCCTCAGATCCTCAGATCAACACAAGGAAACACTCTCAGGGAAACAAAAACATGGAGGAAATCTGCCTCCACTGTCCAGGTGTAAACGCCAGCGCCAGCGCCAGTGAATAAACAATGGTCGAATCATTCCATAAGCAAATGAAGCCATCTATCATAACTGCCCTCCGCACCCCCCCACCCCCCCGCCCTCTTGCCGGTTACATATTATCCAGGGACAAAGCCTCATCAAAGAAAAGTGGAATCATGTCCCGTCTATTGATTTGCATGTTGCACCTGGATGTGTGCGGCTGATAAAACCTCACGTCGTTCATGTGTTTCCGCTCGTTTTTCTATTGAAAGAAAATTACTCCCATCGGACCCAGAGTGATCTAGTGTACATCTAATCACATTGTGCATTTTGACACACACACACACACACACACACACACACACACATTCACATACACATATACACACAGCAACAGAGTCAGTGTTTAAATCCTGCGTGGGAAAGGTGCCGTTGGTCAGACGTGGCTTACTGGGTGAGACTAAAGGGCCGGCGTGGCAGCTGTCCAGAGAGGAGGCGGCGCGGCTCGGAGGGATTAGCAAAAACTTATTGACTCGAGAGCTCCTGATCCGCATCATGCAGCTTCAACTGGCTTCAACTGCTGAGGAAAAACCCTGCGTGCACGCATACACACACACACACACACACACACACACACACACACACACAGACATGCATGTTGTGTGCACCTGTGCACCGCGATGGCCATGGATTGCGAACCCACACACTATAATGCTTACACCTACATTTATATCCTGCAGCTTTTGAAGTTGCATTTGTCTGGGGGAAAGTGGAGCCTGGGATAGTCCATCACTGTCAGGTCCCACACACACACACACATTGAAGAATGAGGTTTATAGTTAATACATCACCTCCTAACTAATAGATCCAAAGCACCAACCTCACTGATTACTCACCATAATAGAAGGTGTGTGAGCCCTGTAGGTTTGTTGTAGCAGCTCTCTGCAGCTCGGCGACATGCAAATATACGATGGGTGGGAATGTGGCGACACCTACTGCAGTCTAATCGGGTTAATCCGTGAGCAAATGGCACGATCATGGAAATAAAACGGTGACATTCAGCCTCATTATTACCTGGATTACGTTGCCATGAATACAGCTGAAACACTAAATTGATCAAGTGAAAGTTAATCCACTTAAATCGTGTGTTAATAGTCATTTTTTAGGGATGTTCAGTGTTAAAAGCTGAGGTTAAAAATACATTTAAATATTTTTTCTCCACCTTTTGACAAAGATAGTTAACAAGCAAGTACATGAAAAAGTTCAAGCACTTTGGACAAAGGAAGAATAACATCATGTTGTTGTCTCTTTCCTCAGATCTGCTCCAGAGGAGTTTAGTCTGTGTAGGTGGTGCAGATGCTGCAGAAACAAATACATCTGTGTTTTTACTAAATCTCAATCTGTCACCAAATGCATCTTCCTGATATTTGCAGAGCTGCACATTTTCACCACTTAATCCACAAACTGGAAGACAGATTAGTCAATTAATCCATTAGTTGATCCACAGGAAATGAATCACAACTACTGGAGTTAGTCTTCCACTTCCTTATATATGAATCTATGCTGTTTTTGATTTTTTTTTCTTTAGTTTTACATGACAGCAAGTGAAATATCTTTGGGTTTCGGAGCAGTGGATATGTACTTGATGCACTTGAAGGCATCAGCAGAGACACAAACAGCTCTTCGTTAGCATCTCAGTTTCCATTGTGAGGAACCCTGGTGGATTATATTCATCACCTGGAGGAGTGGACGCTTTATTGTCACATTACACCGGTTTCATTCATTCTGTCGCCACCGGTTTTGTTCTTCATTCAGGTCGACGGCTCCTGACGCCACGTCTAACAGGCCCATCTCTGAACAGGAAGTCTTCCCCATTTCAACTTCCTTTTGTTGCTGAATTTACAAGTGACGGTTGGAAAAAAAAAAACCAGAAGCCCTTATGCAAAGGCCATGGAGACCATGAGCGTGTCAAAGGGTGACAATTGTGTGGGTGTGGTGGTAGTGTGTGTTGTGTTATGCAACATGTATGAATGTCTGTGTACGTGCTCTAATTAGAGGTGGGGGTGTTCAGGTATCTCAGGTTTGTTTGTTTGTAATTTGACCCTAATGTGAGAAAACAAAGGTTTTTTTTATTTATTTCCAGCTGTGTTTTATGGAAGCAGCTTTGTGTTTGTGTTTATGTTTGTTCTTCAGGCCGTTGCAGATTACAGCTGCGGCTATTTCCAAAGCTGCTGCATCCACATTCATTCAGAAAGAGAGAAAATGCCATGCGTGTCAGTAGCTTTAGGTGTTTTCCTGTTGTGTGGTGTGGTGTGGTTGTGCCACAGAGGGAGGGGGGGGGGTTTCTTCCGATTAAAAATTGATGAACAGCTGAGTGTCGTGTAGCCTGAGCCGAGCATTCCTGCACTCTTTCATGTCGTGTGTGTGTGTGTGTGTGCAGTGTGTAGGCTGAGCTGCTGGAGACGCAGGCTGCGGCTGGCCTATTGTGAAGGTATCAGATTTACTTAAGCTCATATGTCACCTGCTATTCTGCGCGTGTGAGCACAGAGCGGAGAATTAAAGTCCTCCTCGACATGTTTTTGCCACATTCCTCTCTGTTTCCTTTTACTGCGTGTCCTCGCCTTCATATGTGCAGCGCCGCTCGCTCGCCGCTCCAGCCTGACAAGTGACAAGTATTTTTTCTTTTAGCCTGTCCTCCTTCTCCTGACAGGACAGATTCACATTTTCTCATTCCAGTCCTCTACCAATACTCACATGAAGCAGCTTTATGTCTATAATGGTTTTTCTATTGTAACTCTATATACCAAAGCTAATCCAAAGCTAACTGAGGCCTCATCAGTCTGAATTAAAAATAATCTTTCAGTTATTTATTGCAACCAAAATTCATTATTTTTCTATTCCTCCACTGCAGCTCAGTGTGGAAATGTTTGTCGAATTCATTTTAAGAAAAACAAGCTCTTCATTAAAATAAAGTGACGACTGTGGAGTTTGTCCCTCCATCACTTACATTGGACTCTCATTAAAATCTTTTCGCAGCCAGATATGAATGAGTCAGAGCGACCAAAATATTTAAATACACACATACGGCCATGCAAATAGTGTTTAAAGATGGAAATGATAGATGTGATGTTTCCCTATAGGAGACCACAGACTTTCTATAGCTCATGTAACACTCCTGTAATGATTCTGCTTCTAAACTTTTGCAGAAAGTGAAATCTGAAACAACCCAAATAACACAAACAAACAAAACTATGTGGATTTCTGCTTATAAGAGGTCAAACAGGAAGTTTGTCTAAATGTTGAATACTGTAAATAAAATACTTTATATATCTTTGTCTTAGAAGAGGAAGCTGCATTTATTCACTTAACCCTAGAAAACATGAAGTTAGTCACCATAAACTGGATTAAACTGGATTCTTTAAAGCTCCTGTCTATTTGGGAGTTTATAAAGTATCTGATAACATTATCATCTGATGAGCAAAACATAAACAATAGATTTGCTCTGTTTCTGAACAATTGTGACCAAGATATGTACAAAATGTCAGTATTTAAATAACATTTAAAGGTAAAACACAATAAAAATTGTAATGTTATTATTATAACATAACAGTATTTGTCAAAAAACACCAGATTGGATCTTTGCTGTGACACGTTGTCACTCCAATTCCTCTAATGAACGTGGCGGCGGTGTAATGAATGCTGCTCTCAGATCTGTGCATGTGTCGCTGCGTCACCTAGAATGTTAAATAACCCAGGAGTCGATCAATAGGAGGTAGAAAAGTGCATTTTAAAGACAAAAAAAAGGAAGCGAGAGGGAGAGAGGTTGCATGAGTGGGTGAGTGAATGAATGAATGAGTAAATGAATGACCTCATCTCTGCCTAGACCTCCTGTTGAGTGGGATTATGGGTAGACCCCGAGGAGCTCATAAGAGTGATCGATTGGTGACGATCTGAGAGGCCAGAGAAACACAAAGACCATTTTCCTCTGAGACAATCTCAGATCTCCCTAATCACCTTCCATAGAGGACATATAACTCATAACTCATGTCTTAAACCATTTGCACATCATTTCTTATTCATTATAGAGCAACTTTTTGGATTGCCAGATTGTGGAGGAATTGCTGCTTGAATTGACCAAAGCTGATGAAGCTATAAACAACATCTTCATATTTCAGTTCATACAGTTGCAGACTGGATGAATTAGGAGCTTTATTAGGTCAAGTTTGATTAAAAGGTGTTAATTACTGAATTAAGAGCATTTCTATTGGCTTATAAAGAAAGGATAAACACCGGACAACCTGGCAACCTTAAACTGTGCCGATATGAAAGCCCTATAATTGATCTGTTAAGGGTTATTAATAATTTACTTATTGCCTATTAATTATGCCATTAATTAGACAGTGCAGGATCCAAAAGCTGCACTCACACTGACATGTGTTGCTCTTCTCAGCTTCCCAACTCACCGAGAGCCACTTTTTTTTTTTTTTAGAAAACAGGAAAACAACACACAAGCTTATAGCCGATGTGTTAGTGTCTCTTCATGTCGGGCTCTGGCTGAGAGCTCGCACCGGGTGACAGAGACTCAGCCCCATGCAGCCTCAGTCAGCCCCTCTCCTCCTGCATCCTGACATCACTTTGCGCTCCGGGATACTGTCTACTGTCACTGTAGAGAAGCTTTGCGTAATTGACGATGATGTAACAGCAGCAAGTCAAAGAAGAAGAAGAAGAAGCAGCAGAAGAAGGGGGGATAAAAAAAAAGGAGCGATAAGAATAATCTGCTCTGAATGGCGCCTTTTGCTCTGCAGAGCCTCCAGCGAAAACCTGTGTTGGCTTGAAATGCACCACAGAGAGAGAGAGAGATAGACACACTCACAGAGAGAGAGAGAGAGAGAGAGAGAGAAAGAGAGAGACAGAGAGAGAGAGAGAGAGAGAGAGAGAGAGAGAGAGAGAGAGACTCCTATGGCAGAGCTGTTCCGCTTCACCATCATGCTGTGACCAGTTGCGCGCGCTCACGGAGCCAAGAGCACTGAGAGAGAGAGAGAGAGAGAGAGAGAGAGAAAAAAGAGTCGGACGACCACCAGCCGGGTTGAGATCAGCTGTTGTCGGAGTTTGCGCCGCAGTGATGCTCCTGAGCTCTTAGCCGGAGGAGGACCAGACCGGAGGGAAGGAGAAGAAGGAGAAGGAGAAGAGGCAGAAACAACAACACACAGAGACACTCAGAGGGAGAGAGAGAGAGAGAGAGACACCGGTTTGTTGTTGTCGCCTTGTCCGCTGGACTGACATCGCATGGGGACATGAACAGTGTGGATCCAGCGTCCAACAAACTGTTGACTTTCAATCAGCGGTAAAAACAAACACAAAAACACACAAAACAAAACAACACCAACACATCCTATACTGTTACCTGTGTGTGTATATGTGTGTGTGTGCATGTCACCTCTCATCTGTTGAATGTGCAGCTCTGTGCCGTCGCTCTGTCGTTTCCCTGCAGCACCGATGGCAGTTTTTATTTTTTATTTTTTTTTATTGCTGCAGCCCTGAGCAATTTAGACAAAGCTGGAAAAAAAAAAAAAACACCTGCTCCGTTTGTTCGGTGCGTAAAGTGTCACGTTACGCGGCGACATCGGTTCATAATGTTGACAGTGATCGACTTGTTTCGGAGGATAGTTTTCACTATACTTGTCTAGTTGTGTATCAAGTGCATGATATATAGTATTGAGTATTGATCTTTTTATTTTGTCTTCCTATTTCCTACTTTGCATGGCAAACTGAGCGCCACTGAATCCACAAGTCTCCTCTTCTCCAGTCTGGAAGTATTGACGCTCCTCAACAACAGACTCTTTGAGCCACAACAGCTTTTTAATTAAAACCACAGCGCTGGGTTTTACTCTGTGATGTGCAGCTTTGTTTTTATAAAACTGTGGTGGTGGTTGTTAGTTGGTTGGTTGGTTCATCCCTTGATTATTAATTGAGCTATCTCTCTCTCTTTTTTTTTGTTTCATTTCACGTCTGGGGGAGGGCTGGACGTTACAGTAGGGTATGTAGCTACACGCGTGGAAAACGGTGAATAATTCATGTCGTGCCTCTCAGTCTCAGTTCAAGGTAGACTGGAGGTGCTCGCGGCTCGGGCAGTGTGTGACAGCAGCAGCAGCAGCAGCAGCAGAATAACGTATGGTGGTGGTGGTGGTGGTGGCCACGCTGAAGGCTGAGCATCTGGCTTTAACTGTGCAGCTGAGTTCAGATGTAGTCCAAGGTTATAGGCTACACTCTGTGTGCTGCTGGTCGCTCATTTCCAGCCTCTCTCTCTCTCTCTTTTACTGTTGATGACTGATCTGAAAATGCCACCACTGCAGCAGCAGAAGCAGCAGCAGCAGCAGCAGCTCTTTACCAGTTTTAAAGCAACACCAGGCACAGAGCTTTGGGGGATGGGGGATTGGGTGGGGGGGTGCGGTGACACTTGAGCAGCACTGAGGCAGAGGTATCATATAGTAAACATACATCCAGCTCTGTGCCAAAGGCTGCTCTAGTCTGCACATCATGCTGGTAGCTGCATTTGCACAGAGAGAGAGATAGAGAGAGAGAGAGAGAGAGAGAGGGACCAAAGAGAAGCTAAGGATAATTTCATTAATTGCTCTTGTCATATTGCTGTTATGGCTTGTTATGGCGTTAATTGATCCCTCCATTCATCACTGTGGCAAAACGACTGTGACTTATTCGTTCATCACAAGCTGTGTGCGGTGCGGAAAGTGTGTGATGCTTTTAGTGCACCGAGCAACATCTGTATCATCATCATCATCTGTGTTTGTTATGTTGGTGCAATGGTTTTGGATTCAACAAAGTTCCCAGATTGAACCTGTTACATGTACACGTGTGCACTGGGAACGTTTCTAATCTGTGTCATTTCACCATGTGATTCTGGCGCCTCTGTAGCGGGAACTGCTGCAGAAAACAGTCGACTGACACTTGAATTATTTAGACTGTCAGGTGTAGTCGCCAGGTATGGATGTGCGAGACAGAGGGAAGTGAAATGTTAGGTCATTTCTGCACGTGTTGCCAGTTAATGAACCTGTTTTTTTAATGCATTTTATTGTCAACAATCTCAACAGTCTTTGTGTTTGGTATCGCTTATCGCTTTATTTGGTTTTTCTGTGTCTCTTTGTGGAACAATTGACGAGTTTAAAGGGTCACCACTCGGTTATGTGACGTAACCTCTTTGTCTTCAGCAGCACAGGGAGGATTCATACGATCAGTGTTGTGCACTGGTGATTTATACTTCACATTTGACTGTATGTATGGAGCCGCTGTCCATTGCCTTGTGACAGAAACCACAATTTGTAACCTTTCCCGTACTCCATTACTGAGGGCAGCAGTTGAGTAATGAATATCCATTCTACCTCTTTCTGTTTCAGAGCGATTTCTCTTTGGTTCCAAGCTTTCAAAGTCATTTTTCTTTGGCTAACAGCCATTACGCTGCTGGAAAGTGGGATAGCTGAACTGTTGCAGAGGGGTGCAGAGTTCAACTTATGATTTCCAAACACATGGACAGCAGCTTCGAATCCAAGATAATGGTTTTTTTTCTCCCTCTTTTTCAGCCATATATGTCAAATGCATGTTGTGCAGCTCGTGAGTGAGTGAGTGCAGGTTAACAGGGCGTCCATATTTATACATAGTAGTTATCATCGTCAGCAGCAGCTCTGTGTGTCGGCGCAGCTTTGAGCTGAGTTACAATTCATCCTACGGGAAACATGAATTACTGTAAGAAATTCCTTGGCAATCTCAAGAATAGCTGTCGAGATATTTCAGTCTGGATTTAAGATGTGGACGGACCCCCCAGAGCTGCACCGCTAATATGACTCGAATATAATATGAAAAACAGCAAAGGATATAAAATGGACATAAAACCTTCATAATATCGGCGCTTTATGAGAAGCAATAAATAATCTTTACTCAAACTCAGCACTTATTCAATATTGAGAAACTTAAGTCCTTGGTTTGATGCAGAGGAAGAATCTCTGACATCAAGAGGATGTGCTTTTTTCATTTTCTTTTTATTCAATGTTGTTGCAGCTTTGATTCTTTGTACAAATACTGTACTTGAAATCTGGATGTGTCATTCTCGCTTGCTGTTGAACTCCCGGCGCTCTGTTGTTTCTCATCAGACTGGAGGCACTTTACTCCCCCCGGCCCGTTCCACCTCTTTAATAGGTGTCAGCATCGCTTGAACGTTGCTCATCTGTTTGGTCTGACAGAAACCACCTTGTGTGTGCAAACGGCTCTTAGTTCACCACAGGCTGCGATTCCTCCTCCTCCTCCTCCTCCTACACGTGTTAAAATACCTCTCGTTTTTTGTTTTTTTTTAAAGTGAAGAAGCTAAAATTGAACAAAATGAATGTTTTCCCAAAGAAACAAAAGGAACATTCTCACCCTGGCAGTAAACACTTTTCCCTGCGGGCATTGCAGAGCCAAGTGTTGAGGTTTTTGAAAAAGAATATCTAGTGCACGAAACCCGCCAAGTGACTGCTTTGATGCAGAACAACTCAAGCCAGAAAGCCAAACCGTTTAACCAAGGTTATTAAACAAAATATCTCTCTTGAACCACAGCCACTTGAGGGATGTTGTTGGTAGCATGTGCAATTTTAAAACCAAGAGAAAACAACTCTTTTTTTTCCCACTTCTAACATAAAAAATGTATAAATATATAAACTTAAACATCCCCGGACTCTAAAAGCCTTTTCCCGAAGGAGAGGAGCTTCACCAGGAGATAGAGCGGTTTTCATTAGCAAGGTGGGTGGGGTGGGTGCAACTTAATTATCCCCCCCACCCACCCACCCATCCTCCGATGTAAAATCCTTTTCGTCTGAAAGGAAAGGTGAAGGGTAAGGAGAGATAGCGACCTGGATGCTGAGGAGAAAAAAGTGGGTGAGGTGCAGTATATGGAGCTCCAGCAGACCCCCACCCCCACCCATGGTCGCAAAAAAAAAAAGCAAGCAGGAAGAGAGCGGGTATAAGGAAATGAAGCAGTGATGAATAGGCTACATCCTGTTGTACAGATGCACTTTAAAATATGTCCTTTAAGCTTGAGTGTACATTATGTATTAACAACCCCACTCTGCCTTCATCTCCTCCTCTGCAGAGAGAGAGAGAGAGAGAGAGAGAAACCTGGGGGGAAGAGTTAGGGGGGAGATAGACAGACAGGACAGGGAGTGGGGGATGTGGTCAGGAGAGGAAGCAGAGACAGAAGACAATCATACAGATACTGGATGCAGATGGAGTCCTGGAGCAATTCACTTTATAATATGTTCCCTAAGATGTCAGAAAATATCCCTTTATATCAAAAGTTACTATATATCAAATGTGTGTTTTGCCACAATAACTATCGGTTTGCATGTAGCAGTGATGAGATGCAACCATGCAGCTGCAGTGTGACGATCTATCTAAAGTCTGTGCTGCTGAGGCTCGTCGTGTGCTGCTGCTGACTGTGCACATGTGAAGTGTTACCGTGCACCAGTAGCTCACCAGCACAGCAGCACCCCGTGGGTTTTGTATTAGGATCTAATCCTTGACGTATTCTTCTTTTAAAAATGGAAAAAAGAAAAAGAAAGTCCTTGACTAACCACTGGAACCACCTTGTTTCCTCAGTTTAACCGCTGTCCCTGTGTATAATGTGAGAAACTACTTTGGCACACCTCACCACCACTGGCAACGATTTTTTTATTTATTTTTTGCTTCTCTAATGACTTCATTTTTAATAGGATTTAACCAGATTCGTGTTACATTTAGACTCCCAAAGAAATCAAATCCTATTACAGAGGGAGCTCTGAGGACGCTGCTGTTGTGCTTGGCTGTTGTGTCGTCGATCATTTCAGAATAATACCCCTCAACTCCTGCTTGTTATTCCTTGTTTAATTTCGCTCTACAATTTTTAGGCTTTTTTCCGTTGATATCAAGTGATTCGTCTGTTTTGGATCGAGGTGGGATCGATAGTAATGCGATCATGATGGCTGAATATTAGGAGTGATACATGGGGCTGTTCAGCGATACGTCTGCCAACTGACTCTGAACTGAGACTCCAGCAAAGTCGCTGTGTTGTAAACTCTTGCACAACTTCAATTATTCGGAAACGTGCCACATATCTCATTTGTCATGAGTTGGATGTTGACAACGATCTAATGTCTGTGCTGTAAATATGCAGCTAGAGTTAGTATAGATAGACTATAGCAGAGGTCTTCAACGTTTTTCAGGCCAAGGACCCCCAAACTAATGTAGAGACGAAGCAGGGACCCCCTTCTTTAAATATTTATGAAATCGTGTATTATATACATTGGGCCTAGTACCATGTATAAACGTACCCTTGATTCAACACTCAGCTATTCAAATAATAAAGAGGTTTATATATTCATGGTCATACCAACAGACCGTGTTAGCTGATACCAATGGCAATATTAACAATGTCTTTTAATGCATTCTGCAAGCTATTCAAATTGACGTTTTCATTTTAAGCTTAAATGTGGAAACAAAAAAACATTGTTAAGAAAATTGTATAATCAACCAAACATGTCATGACCCCCCCTGCAGTACCTCTGCTGACCCCTAGGGGAGTGAAACAGCACCTACTATTTTTAGAACAATTTCTGAGAAAGTGACCACATCCTGCCTCTGTATTAATCAAAATGCAACATGTGAGCTGTGTAACGATGTTGGTACACGGGGTTTAGCCTTTACAGGGAGTCAGGCTAGCTGTTTCTACCTGCTTTCAGTCTTAAAGGAGACATATTATGCCCCCTTTCCACAAATTAAAATAGTTCCCAGGTGTCTTAAAGACATATCTGTGACATGCTTCGGTCAACCATATATGTGGTTGACCGAAGCAGCCACATATATGGTTGCTTTGGTCAACCATCAGCTTTGTTGACATCTCAGTAGTTTTTAATGAATTTATTATAAGCTTAGCATGTGAGAAGGGTTTTATCTGACACTAGAGATAAACTAGAGGTACATGTATCTTACAAGTGGCTCTATAAGACCACATAAACTTTGAAATTGAGCCTTAAACATTTTCAGCTCTGTTCGCACGACTTCTTCGTTCGTTCTCCGGTCCAGTGTGTGTGTGTGTCGCTTTCTTCTATAGAAGCGATTGGATCTACCATGTGTGTGTGTGTGTGTGTGTGTGTGTGTGTGTGTGTGTGTGTGTGTGTGTGTGTGTGTGTGTGTGTGTGTGTGTGTGTGTGTGTGTGTGTGTGTGTGTGTGTGTGTGTGTGTGTGTGTGTGTGTGTGTGTGTGTGTGTGTGTGTGTGTGTGTGTGTGCGTGCATTTGACTATTTGACCAGCAGTCAGCTCTCCCAGCCAGTCTCCATCTATCACTGGGGTTTAATTCAATCAGGACCCACATCTCAATCAGAACTGGGTTGGCCGCCGCTCCCAGCAAGTCACCATGCCACCAGCCAGCCCCCGTCACGCCGTCAGAGGCACAGACAGGAGGAGGGGAAGGAAAAAGAAAGACGGGAAGGAAGGAAGGAAGAAAGAAAGAGGGAAAGAGGCGATAGAGAGAGAGAGAGAGAGAAAGAGAAAGAGGGGAAAGAACGTTATTTGTGAACAAAAGTGAATGAAGAAGAAGGCGATAAAGTGCGATAAAGAGACTTCAGGGAAAAGCAGATGCTGCAACTGCCCCTTGTGTATGAGGCGACGTCGTGGCCATTTCTGTGTGTTTGCGTGTGTCGTGTTGTGTAGTGTTGTGTTGTGTTGTGATGAGACGAACGAACAGGCCCTGCGTTTTTTCTGACCATGAGTTTGTGTTACAGCTCCGCCTCGGAGGACCTGGGCTGCAGGCGTGGAGACTTCAGCAGGAAACACTATGGTTCGGTCGAGCTGGTGAGTCCCCACCCACCCACCCACAACGCACTCACTCACTCATCTGTTTGTGTCTCTTCTTTTTTTTTGTGTGTGTGTATGTGTGTCTCACTGTGTCTGCATCCTCATGTTTCCTTCTTCTGTTCATCATGATCTCCCCCTCCTGCTCTGGCTCTTCCTCCTCTTTTCTGTTGGCATGGATGGATGGATGGATGGATGGATGGATGGATGGACGGACGGCGGCAGAGAGAGGAGGAGAGAGGAGAGGAGAGAAAAGAGGGGGGGTAGCTGGGGACTGATGAGTCATGACGTATTGGGTGTGGTCCAGTGATGTGCTATTGTGCCAGCGCCGATCACACTGGGTGCTCCACTCACTCACTCACTCACTCACTCACACACTCACTCCTCCTCCTGCCCGTTCAGCCTTCTCCCAAAGTTCATTTGTTTTGTTTTGTTTTGTTTTGACGCTGCCGGTGTAAAAAGCTGCTGCACAGTGTGTGTCTTTGTGGTTGATTACTAAGCTGTTGAGTCATTGCTGCTTTGCTCTGGGAGGAGGAGGTGGTGTGGTGGTGTTGGGAGTGTTTGTGAGTGTGTGCATCTCTCCACTGTGTGAGCTCGTGAGTCTCTGTTGCATCCCGATAGCCCAGAGCGACAGGAAGTCCTAGAGTTTCACGCTGCGATCGTGCTTCCTACCAGAGACATATTGTGGGTTTTTGTCCATGAGTGCTGCACACCACGCGTTTGACTGATTAGTGTTGAGGAGAAACCGCAGGCCACCTATCAGCACGAGCAGACTGACACTACACACAGTACTTCTGTTTGTGTGTGTGTGTGTGTGTGTGTCCAAACATTGTGGTGGGTGTGAGTCAGAATGAGGTCACTGATCGTCTTGATAGTCAAAGTGTGAGCGTCACAGAGCCGCTGTTCCTCTTTTGCACTTCGCATGTTGGTACGACCCCGTGACATCAGGTCAGCTGCTGCGTCGTCTCTAGTCTACAGTTGGATATTTGGGGAGTTTGTTTTTTTTCTATACGTAGCAACAAGCCGAGAGAGTTTCAGTGATCCATCACCGCCACGCTCAATACGAAGACACAATGCGCACTTGTCGATTAGAACAATGGATGAAAAGATAGGAAAACAGCTGTGAACATCCCAGGTGTGATGACAGACACTGGCTTTGCTGAAATGATAAATGCTTTTAATACATTATTGATTATGTTGCATAATAAAGAAAAACGCCCACAACAGCTTATCAGAGCAGGGACCTACTGTAAATATCTATTTTATTTCATAAAAAGCTGCCACTTGTCTAATTGGACATAGGGTATTTGTTGTTTATGCAGGATAAAAAAGTGAAATGATGGAGTGATGATTGAAACAAGATAGCCCGGATATACCCACTGCGCGATTTTATTCGCTCTTGACCCGATTTTTCCCTCAATAAGGGAGCCAATCACAGAACGGGGGAGGGGGCAGCAAAACGATGACGACATACCGAAGCGACTTTGTTTTTTGATCCAACATGGCGGCAGACGCTTTTACCTTTCGATGCAGCGTTAGAAAATGTTTTAAGTAGTTTGGACCGCAAACTTGCTCTACACACGTCATCAGGTGTGATTAATACGATCGGCTGTAAACTACATACAGACGCATTTGATAGACATCTGTAGCGCCCAATAAACAGCTCTGGGCTTTCATAAACCACGCCTCAAATATGAAAAAATGAACGCGTGGTTCTCAGACCGAATCTCAATCTACATTGAGTTGAGGTCTAGTGTTAGCCAGGCTAGAAACAAGACAAAATCAATCACATTGGTGACATTTTGTTAAATGTGACTCAACAGAGACCAAAAAATCTCGCTCAAAGGAGGGGGTTGTGGTTGATGGAAAAAAATAAATGAGAGCTGGACTTTCTACTGTTCACAGCTCGTTTCCAACCAGGATTTTAAATATTTTCTCCCTCCAAATTCAAATATGTAGAGCCCCGAAGCCGAGCCTTCACTTCCTGTTACCAGTATGCTAAGCTATGCTAAGCTAACTGAGCCACTAACAACTTCTGATGAGTGGTTCATTCATACTAACCAGCCTATCCTCTGTAATGATACGACTGACTCAGGCCCAGAGGTTTAACAACTAAGTATATGAACTAAGTGTATAAACCAAAAAAGAAATAATGCTTTCCAGTCTGAGTCTGTTTTTTAAGACACGAGGGCTCCTGGAGGGATCAGAGAGCTGTGTGGTATGTTTAATAAAAGAGTCTGTGGATCATGGAAAATGAATGGCAGACCTTGATAAACCCAGGTTGATCTTCAGAAATAACCTCAGGGAGGATAAGCACATGATGCCAGGCTCACATTTCAGCAATTATCTTTGGTCCTTGACTCTGCAGTGAAATTAAGTCTTTGTTGTTTTTTTTTCTGTGGGAGAATGAATATAATTGCTTGTGTGTGAACATAGAAGGAAAAGTGTTTTTGTCGAGTCTGGTGCTGGTTCTGCAAGCAAAGAAAAAAAAAAAGCTCTGTGCCTCAGTGGGAGGTTTGTGCAAAGGTCGGTGGATAGAGTCTGTGGAAATTCGGAGGGGGGGCTGGTTGTCTTTCAGTGAACAAACAGCTCCTTGTGTTGACAGCAGAGAGTAGACGGTGACGCAGACCTCAACGCAGGAGACGCTCTGCTTTGACGGACCGTGATTGCTCCGACCTTATCCTTAACCAAGTGGTTACTGGTGTTAACGCTGACTGTGTTGGTCATCATCCTCCTAAACCCAACCTGAACCTTCATTTCCCCATGAACAACACTGCATTTACCTTGTGTGAATTAATTTGAATGAATCAAGTCAGTTTAATCAATCAATTTGCTTTTTCTCCATGCACTGTTTAGATATGTTTCTCTTTGAGTGTGCCTCAGATTGATGCCACCTGTATCACTGCACTATAACAGCACAGACTCACTGTCATATCTGTGCTGTGTGGCCTCATGCTTGGTGTCTGTGGAGGTGGGATGTCAGTGAGCGGAGCTGAGATAATAACCCTGCTGAGGTCGAAGCTCTCTGAAATGCAGGACAAAAGACGGCGTACTAAAAGAAGGGATCGTGTTTGGTACCATCATTCCTGCTTGTGGTTAGTTTTACTGCATGTAGCCTACAGGTTGTTTGTTAAAAGACTTGATGTTAGTAAGATGTCAGTTTTATCAGGTCTTATAATTTCTTTTCTAGTTCTTTTGATGAAACAGTTTGAGACCTTGGTTCTTCTTTGCTGCTTTCCTATAAAATATCTCTTTATTTCCTTCCCCATTCTTATTTTATGTGAGCTACAACTGCCATACTGACCTGTAAACAGAAGTCAAAGTGAATCCTGTGACTCCAGGACATTATTTATGTGGATAAAATGTAATTAATCCATTGTCTTTTACTTCCTTTTAATATAATTTGATCAAAAAAATGTCATGGTTTGATATATACTCAATTTATAAAGGATTTGTTTAGAAAAAACAACAAGTACTTGTACAAAACAGCCGATGTAACACATTTGTTGCTCCTAATGATTTTCTATTTTGCTACAACAGTTATTAAAAAAAAAGTAGCCATGACCTCAGCTTTTATACATCCCTCATTATTTCCTTTAGTTTGGCTCTGGTTTATTCCCGAACATGTTTTCTTCTATGTCTCAGCACAAGTGGGAGATTTCTGATTCAAAGCAGGGTCTCCCTAATAAGAGAGAGCAGCATAAGCAGAGCCGTGACTCACCCTGTCTGTTTGTTTTATTTTTGGCATCGTGGAATTGGCGGGAGCCGTCACCAATAAGATCAGGCACCTCCACAGGCACCGTTATGGTGATGGTGATATGATTCACCGTGGTCCATGTGTACACATGAACCAGCTATTTCTGACTGGACTGACCTGTATAATATCATCCAGTTACATTTGAATCTAATTCAGGAGAGCTTCCACAGATGGAGACGGAAACTCTTTTTTTTCTGTTTGTTAAATGCTCATATCAACTCCAACACACACTGTTAGCATTTGCTAATTAGCAACAAATGTGTGAATCTATGCATGCTGGAATTCAAAATACTAACAAACAGCAACTTTGATATGCTGCAAAAGTTAGTTTTTACAATTCATATTCTGCAGACTGTGACAGGTTGAACTAAATTTAACTGCAGTCGATCTACAGTAGTTATTTCAGTAAATTGAAAGAAAATGTCAATGTTGGCACAAGACGAAAAGTCATGGAATCATCAAGGTTCATCATCTGGGAGCTGTCAGCTCTCTTTGGAAAACTTTGAGGACAAGCCAGAGACTGAATTGAGATATTTCACAGGAGAAATTAAAACACTGATCTGTTTGTGGTATAGTAGGAGAGGAAAAGTCAGAGAAACAAGAAAGTTGAACTGAATTTATCCTCTGGGGAACTCGAACATCTGCAGCAAATGTCATGTCCATCCCATATGTTGACCTGCAAATGTACAGTGTGTTATTTAGATGTTTAGATAAAAAGGTCAGTTGATCAGTGAAGTCTGAGTGAACCACCCTCTGGTGACCACGAATAAATTAAGAGGAAAAGTCAGAGAAACACACATTAGAAAACCTATCCTCTGGGGAACTTGAACATAAGTAACAAATGTCATCGCCATCCATCTGTTCATACTGTTGTCATCCTCATGGTGGCGTTTAAATGAAATGTCAAATGATCGCCAAAGTCCGGGTGATCCACCCTCTGGTGACCATGCATGTCGGAGCAACATTTCATATCAATCCATCCAGTAATTGTTGAGATATTCCTTTTTTTTTTCTTTTTTTTTTTTACGTCTATCCTCTCTCTCGGCTCAGATTTTCATTGTAGGTTCACTTCTGTTGAACACATTGAATCATGGGAGTTTGTTGGTTCAGTTCTCCAGGATAAAAGTGAGAGTGGAGAGTCAGCTCTGTGTGTGTGTTCACATGTGTGTGTATTGCTGCTGCCTTGTAAATGCCGGAGGGCCCTTTTGTTACATGGGGGTAAAAAAAAAAAAGTAAGAGACAAAGCAGGAAGTTTGATTCACTAAATACACCAAGGACTAAAGGAAATCAATACACCGCTGCAAACACACACACACAGTGGCCATCAGCCCATATTACATGCCCAAGTCCCTCCAGTCAACATATGTGAGGTTCCTATTAACCTCTCGCACACACACACACACGGACTCACACTCATCTGCACAAATGAGCAAACAAATCCGCATCGACATCGGCATCTGCCTGCATGCGTTCGTAGATGGAGACAAACAACACAAACACAAAGGCATCTCCCACCCGCGTGTCTTGTCGCTTTATTCAGTGACAACTCCGCAGTCCACTTTTCAAAAGCTTAATTGTGTGTTGTGCGTTAAAAGCTGAAGCCCCGACAACAATTAAAACCCATTTCATCCTGACACAACAGTTTGGAGAGCGCGGCGCTGGTGGCGGTGGCGGCGTTTTTCCACTGAATTGAATTGTCTTTGAAGGCGGTGACGGATCGGCAGGAGGTTGCTGGTTGTCTCCAACGCTGTTTGTGTGTGTGTTTGTTGTACCACACACGGGAGAAATGGGGGAAAAAAACATTGGAGGTATTGAGGCTGAAGCCCAAACTCAACTCAGACACACACAGACACACACTGTCATGTCAATGTGTGTGGGCAGGTGCATTTGTCTGGGCTCGGTGCTGTTTGGTTGTTCTGTAGCTCACAGCGATGACTGAGGAGATGTGTGTGTTTGTGTTTGTGTGTGTGCATGTGCCTGTGTGTGTGTGTCTGTGTGTGTGTGTGTGAGGAACACTGTGTTGAGGGTTGGCTGTCAGTCTTGCACAGTGACTGGTGAGCAGACGTCTCCACTCACACCTGCCCACCAGTGTTACTGTCACAGCCTCGGAGGCTTCTGACTGCTCCGTCACACTGAATTTATTCCCACTCTCAGCATGTGTGTGCGTTTGTATGTGTGTGTGTGTGTTTGTGTGTGTGTCTCTAACTCTTATAAGTGACATTAAAGACAGACTGTGTGGTCAGAAGTTGAATTTCCCTCCATAAAGAAGTTTAATTGATATTTCATAAGGTAGCAGCAGCACCAGCAACAGCAGCATGTACCATGAGCTGCTGGTGTAGCAGCATTCAACTGATCAAACGAGTTTTATTATTCATGAATTCACATTTTTATTCATGAAAGGATGATTGCATCTTGTCGTCTTTGAAAAGTTACAACACGCTTTCACTTTAATTAATTAAACAGATCAAGATTCTCACTACATGGTCCTGAGTTTCTGTGATATAGCCTACTGAGAAATGTAGCCTACTAGTTACATGAGTTTCTAACTATTTCATGGAATTTATTAATGTCTTTTTTTCTTTTTAAATGTTGTCCAGATGTTGGATGGTGGTTTAGAAATTGAAACTTTTTTTTACGGCAGTGATGGTTTGGTTTTCAACTATTTTGATAATCTGTTGATCGATTTTACAGAAGAAATACCCCAAATTCTCCAGCTCTGACCCCTCAAATGTAAATATTTGTTGATTTTTAGTCTTCAGTGATGAAAAGTAATGGGGCTTGTTTCATTTTGGATTGTTTTTTCTATTTATTTTTTTATTTTTTGCTACTTTTTGGCATCACATAAACCATAAATAATAAACTGAGTAATGGAGAAAATAACCGCCCCATTAAATGATCATATATAAAGAGATTTGAGATCATTTTGATACCTTCTGTGCTTTCTTTCATGCTGTAAAGATTTTCTTAACGGCAGGAGTTGCTAGAAAAATCTCAGCTGTGGAAAGCAAAGCTGGTTGTTGCTCCTTTTAAACTGTTTACTTCCTCTTGTCTCGTTTTTATGACGCTCTCTGTCTGTTTAGACTTTTATCTTCCCATACGAACTACACATCCACTACACCGGGGGTCTCACTGTCCAAGTTTAAGGTCCAACTAGAACAAAAACGCACTGTATAAAGGAAAATCTTATCCATCCACTGTTGCATCTAAACTCAAAACTTAAAGAAAAAAACTGAAGCTCTTTAAAAGTGATTTAAAACACCTTGAAGTTTATGTCACAGTGGGCGCTTATCCAAACATCCAAACATCCTAAGATTAAACTTTCTCTCCGTCTATCTTTCGCTCTTGTCTCTCCATCTGTCCCTCCTCCTCCCATTTTCTCTGATACATAACTAATCGTCTATTAAGGCAGCTGATGCATGCAGCTCCACTGCTCTGCTCTGCTCTGCCATCCCAGGCTTAACACTGCAGCATCTGCCCACTCTTGAGGGGCCCCTCGTCTGCTGCTGCTGCTGCTGCTGCTGCTGCTGCTGCTGCTGCTGCTGCACCCTAACAGCATGACTCCTGGGTGGGTGGGTGGCCCGATGCCTTCAGTCCTAGCCGTTAGATTAGTCATCGCCACTGTTGCTGTGGTATAAATGGGCAGATATTGATGTGGTGCTGTTGTTAGCGCGGCTGGATTCGTCCTAGCCGCAGGCAACGTTAATGCTAATCAGGTGCAGTCAGGGGCTGCATGGCAAACAGCCGCGTTACACAAGTTGTTTGTCTTTGATTTAGATTTTCACCTCTGATTTTCCCCCTCGACAGGTAGTTGGTTATCATTTCAACATCATATACTGTAAAAGGGCTTTTCACATGCACGTTGAGCAGTTTGTCTAATTGCAGCTGCATGGGTCGTATTTAATAACATCATATTTATCTGAATGATCCTATTGGTTATACAAGAATAGATTCACTCACATATTTAGGTCTGGTCATAATTTGTATTTTTCTAACTGTCAGAAAATTAGCATAAAAAGACCAAAACCAACACTGAAATGATCCTAGTCTTTGTAACCAAAGCCTGATATAGCTGGTTCCTCTGTGCCAGAGAGCTCTATTGTCATCCAAAAAAAAAAAGGAAATTAAAAACACAATGGACGGTGGTGGCACAGAGGAATCAGGCTTTGAATACACAGTCAATATTTGTTGGTTTGGGTCTTTTCATGGGATTTCTGAGTCAGTTTAGGTTATTATTAACACCATGCAATTTCTAAATCAGAAATCCTGGCCACCCAAAAAATACAGATATGAAAATTAAATAAATAAATAAAGAATATTATCAGGAAGCCTGCATAAAATCAGACAGATTACACTGAGAGGGACATTTTCTATGTGTGTTCACAGAGTCAGAGTGTTTTCAGCTGCCACATTTAACTTCCTCCTCGAAATGCAGCTAATGTAGTATTTTTATCTGAGACCGTCTGAGTCACTGGATAGCCTATATGTGACACACCGACGTTTATGTCTGCACACACCATTCGCAGTCTCTTTTCTATCAACCCGTAATGATAACTCCTGCTTTGCTTCCACCCTCTCGCTGTCTAAACAACTAGACGACGTGCACACGCAGACACCGTGTCTGGCTTCACTGTGTCCTAACTAAACCCCATGCACCTCCACTCTATGGATCCTTTTTGTTATTCCTGTGAGGTTCTACACAGTAATCACTGATGTAATGGCCTCTTTTCTTTTCTGTTTTTTTGAAATAATCTCATTGGGACTTTTCAATTTCATAAACAAGTAACAGAAATTCAGAGGGAAATGTAACTCCAGGAGACATAAGACAATACATAATTGCATAAAGACTCTGCTCTTAAAAAGATGGAAAGTAATTAGAGTTAATGTAACAACAAGCGCCAGACAGAAAATAGGCGTCCAAAGCATATTACATTTACCGTGAGAAACATAGATCTACATATAGAGTAGCCTACTTATGCAACCATATCATGTACACACACCCACATCTACACCCAAACATGCACTCACATGAATGCCAAAGCCTCTTGTTTCTACCCAGCGACTGCAGCTCATTGGCTGAAACTGATTTTCCCACTACAGTATACACTACAGTATATATGCAATAGATCAGCTGCAGCTAACATATTGATGTTTTGCTAATGTGTTTTAAAATGAAAATTGTCCTGTTGAGTTATCTGAAATATAACGTATATTAAAGGGATAGTTCAGCTTTTTTGAAGTGGGGTTGAAGAGACCGTTCTACTGCAAATATTATACATAAAGCAATACTTAAGAACTTTTCATTTTGGTTGAGTTTGGTGGCACCAGTGGACCAAAGCGGTAGTGTTTTGCCTGAAGGAAGACCCCATTTCCCATGAGCACCACCAGCGTGTAGCGTCGTAAACATCCTGATCTCCCGATCGCGTGCAACAACTCGGTGCTGACCTGTTGATCTGCCTGTTTTGTGATTTTACAATCAGTATCTCTTCGTTCATGGTGTCAGCAGGGTGAAACAGTGTCTGAAAGCCTCTGACCTGTTGACTTCAGGCCGGCCTCAGCACATTACAGTGTTTTCAAGGTGTAGTGTGGGAAATATGGTCCGCCGTAAACACGGTGTATTTTATTTTGAAAATTAACTTGGTGTTTTGTTTTGTATTTTGTAGGCTACATGATTTCCTGTCCCGCACAAGCTGCTCTGTGATGACTATTGACTATGAATATTTTATGAAGGTTGAAAAGTTACTTAGTGTTGGTTAATGGCCATTTGTACCTCATACAACCCCACTTCAAAAAAGCTGAACTATCCCTTTAACAGGTCACTACATACAGTAGTTGATTTAGCCTAATGCTAAAACATAGTTGATTTAGCATATTGCTAAAACAAGCAGGCTGAAGCTAAGTTTCCATGGGCAAGAAAAGGTTAGCATCCTTAGCTGCTTAGAAGATGTAAACAATATTGTCCCTGTGTTGATCTAACATGAGCTTTACTCAGCCTGCGCTCTCTTCCTTCCTTCGTGCTTTATCTCCTTCATTTTATCCATCTCTCTTTCCTCGTCTGTCACTCATGTCTTCCCTCTGCCTGTGCACCTGCCTCTCTTCACCTCCCCTGCTACTACACCACTTCCTCTCCTGCATCGCCGCCCACGCCTCCCGACTCCCGACTCCTCTGCCTTCCTGGAGGATTGTGAGTGTGCATGAACAGGCCCACTGATGAGATCAATTATCTATCAGCGTTCACAAAAGTATTGATTTAATACCCCAACACACACACATATACGTAGATAGATACATACACACACTTCTCTCTGCACTGCAGCTCTCCGTCTCCTTTGTCCTGTGAGCCTCGGGGAAATCAGAGGCTCTCTGAGTAACGTCGCAAGCTCGATTGTGTTTGTTAGAGACGTTAGAGTCATGCCCTAAAATGGGAGCTGTTTAAGTGTGTCTGCAAGAGAGTGTGTGTACGTCTCTCCGAGTGTGTGTGTGTGTGTGTTCTCCTTCTCCGTCTATAAAGCTCGAAAGCCTTGGCCCGGCCTTCTTCCCATGGGTTTTCGCATAGTGGAGACGGCTATTATTCTTTTATCATTTGGCTTTTTGTTGTCATTACACATCGCTCTTTGCCTCTCTTCCCCAGTGGCCTCATCCTTCATTCTGTCCCTCTCTCTATACATTTGATGCCCCCTCTCTCTTCTCTTTCCTTTTCTTTTCTTTTTTTTCTCCTCTCCTCTGCCCCATCCCTCCCATTATTTCACCCTGGCAGTGGTGAGGTGTTTTATGGGCTGTTTGTTTAAGTGTAGAGGCATAGCGGACTCCCCCCTGCTTCTCCTCCTCCTTCCCCCCCTCGGCCCACAGGGAATCGTTGGAGTGCAGCTTTTCCCTCTTTGCACCTCTTCTGTTGCATGATTTAGAAGCAGTGGCTGCGTGATGCATGCATGTGTGTATGCGTAGACACACACACACACACACACATGCACAGACTCCCCAGAGCGCTTAATCTCTCCTTTCTCCTGCCATTTCTCATTCTTTCACCCCCAAAAAAAACAGGAAAAAGCCTATTCGCACATAGCAGCACACTTACCTAAACGTGCATTTAATACCAAATGTCACACATTTTTCTCACACACTCAAACACACACACTATAGGAAGGCGGTGCATTGCTCTGTCTGAACGCTGCATTGGTTTCCCCTCCATTATCCTGCGATTGGACAGTTAATGTTGCAGGAGGCGAGAGAAATGGAGAGAGATAGAGGCCTATATACTGTAGCATCGACATTTACTTTCCATTTTCTGCACACATACACACACACACACACATGCTTGCCGATCTCTGCGGATTAAGCAAAAACTCATTCACTCACACATAAACACATGCAAATGCAAGCTCTTACTGTACCACCACATCAGGACACATGCAAGGAAACATATTTGTTCTCGGGGGCCGTTAATATGAACATGAAAGGAGAGCAGACAGTGTTTTTTTCCTCTGCAGCCTCTCCTAAGACACAGCCAATTACTGCACAGAAACCTCTGTCGTTTATCAGAGCTTCACACCTGCAGTAAACATGCTCAGCTCTCCAACCTCTGGACTGTATTATCTCATTATATACAGTTTACCCCAGAGGGGGGCGGAAGGGGGAAACGCAGCCAGTGCTGTTAGCATATTAGGGCTGGGTGAAATCAATGTCACATTAATAGGAATATTTTTACAATATTGATGTTTTTTTTGACAGTATTGTTCTGTTGCATGCCTTGTGTTAACGTATTGTGTCTTACATCAGACAAAAATCGCCACACAAACACCTTTTGTCAGCTTTTAATTACATGTTGCATGAAATCATTAATTTACAGGGTGTGGGGGGAAATCGTCACATGAATTGTAATGATCAAATCAATTACTTCATCATTAGGAATAAGCTAATTCTGGTTCTAACTTTTAATAAGTAGTGGTGCACAGTAACTATCGGTACCGATAATGATCGGCCCGATATTGGCCAATAATCGTCAGCCAAAAAATACACAGATAAGGCCGATAATGACATGTTTTTATAATCAGCCAACATTGCCTTGATGTTGCTCATTTTCAGTCCGTTTGCCCCCTGAGAGTTGATTTGAAACAATAATAAATGTCGTTTTTTGAAGAGTTATATAACTGTTTTTGTTGTGATTACAGTAGTGATGTTGGTTATATTATTTGTTTATTAAGTCAGATGCAGAACTACAATCATCTTTACTCACTACATCTTAGCGTCTCTAAACCTCAGGTGTGAATATAAACTATTAAAAATGTTATCGGCGGCATCGGTTATGAGAAGCAGGAAGTTATCGGTTATTGGTATTGGTGGAAAAAAAAGTGCATCCCTAGTACCGGTAATAAGACTTTTGATGCATTTTTAAAAGCTGATGAAAGGAGGGGTTACTGCAGGGCAAGAGTGACTGACAGGGTCTGATATAACAAGAAGGTTGTGAATGACTAAATGAATGAATGAATGAATGAACTGTTAGTACCAGAGAGGTGATAAATTCAATCAACAAACTGAAGAAATTTGAAGATCGACAAGTGGATAAGTGGATTACCATGTGCCATGATGAGACATATGGACATTGAGGACGATAAGGTGTCAATACTGTGTCGAAGAATCAAATTGTTCTGTTTCCTGTAAGAACCAAAGATCTTCTTGTTCCCGTTTGGGGACTCGGTATTTTACCTCTGGGTTCGTACAGTACGGTACGTCTAATCCCTCAGCAACGGCGCCGCATATCAGATTTAATTTAGCGTGAACAATAAAGTGAGTGTGACAGTTATTAATGATTTTAGTCGGTGTAAAGCTCTCGCCTTTTATCCCCCCCCCCCTTTTCCTCTTTACCCACAGGAATGTTTTGAATGGACCTTAACCCTCTCTCTTTCTTTCCATGATGAGCCTGCTCTCATCCCTCTCTCTCTCTCTTTCTCCCTCTCTCTCCTCCATTGTGCTGTCTGACGTGATCTAATGAGCTGCTGAAGTAGGCCACGCCACCCACTCTCCAAACAGATAAACACTGTGCCCTGTTTAGACAGCCATTCACAAGATGGTTTTAATTATCCATCACCGTGCATAGATCCCGCTGCCTTCCCTTTTTAACGATGTCACCGCTTTTTTTTTTTTTTTTTAATCTGAGATATTGAGTTTGTTTACATGCACATTAGTGTCTGGGCTGTGAGGCCTAACCCTGGTGGGGATGCAGAGTTCAGAGTTAGCACGGTGCATGAGAAACCTGGTTATTTATATAGTAGTTAAGTAAAGTATAATACAGGTCATGTCTGGGCTCCTTTAACATCCCAGCCATTTATTTCAGTGTTACCTCTCATTAGTGCCTACTACACCAAAGACTTTCCCTTTATTTCATCATGTTGCGCTCAGTGTTCATCATTCTCATCATTTACTATCACGTTGTTTGTGTTACTGACTAAATTTGACATAACTTGTGTTGGTGGTGTTTCCTATAAATGCAGTAAAGCTTAGATATAGGCTAACTACAGTGTTTACATGCCAGTGCCACACTGTGCTGGTTTCTATTAAAGCACTTCAGCTAGTTCATCCCTGCTCCTGAAACCAGGACATGGTGTTAACCTGCTGGGGATACTTTAAAAGACCCGTTCGGTAGGGCTGCCCCCAAATAGTTGACCAAGCATTAGTTGACCAAAAAGTCATTAGTCGACCAAAATTTCATTGGTCGACTGGTCGCAGGAAAAAAAAAGCAAACACTTGGAGCCCTGTCTTGTCAAAATTAAGTCAAAATCAATATGACTGAACTGTATATGAAAGGCTATAGGGCTTTTAATTTAAAGGGCCAGATACAGGAAGTTGTGACACTCACTCACTGTCAATTTTCTTTTCTTTTTTTTTAACACGGCACAGCAGGTCCCTTTTTTTAAATATATTTTTTGTCATTTTTTTCCGATTGCTACAGACGTTTCTGGTTTGGAGACTCCGGCACGTATCACTGTTGTTTTCAACGATTAGCGGGTGATGCCGTGAGCCCCGGCCCCGTCTCAAAGCACTCACCGGCCGTCAGTCTTGTGTCGGTTAGTCCACTAATCCCCATAAATGACGACTTTTGGTCGACCAAGGAAATCTTTGGTTGGGGGCAGCCCTACTACCGTTCGGTAAATCCATTAATCGATTAGAAATACAGTATAATCTACCACTATTCTGGTAATCGCTTTCCAGATAAATTGCTCCCATAGAAGGATTTCCTGGTTGAGATGCTGGATGTCACTATTTCATGGACTAAATGATCAATCAAGAAAAGATAAATTAAGTCGCAGGTTAATCAATAATAAGAATAATCATTGAGTTTTATTGTGTGCGTGCGTGCGTGCGTGCGTGCGTGCGTGCGTGCGTGCGTGCGTGCGTGCGTGTGTGTGTGTGTGTGAACTTCTCTGAGGTCAGTCCAGCTCTCACAGGAACCTCCAGACCTTTGTTGTTGTCGGCCATCTGGATGTATCACAGTGATGTTGCACAGACAAGGACACACACAGCGAGAGATGCTTTAAAAAAAAAAAAAAAAATTCCACGTCAAAATATCTGAGCTCCTCCCGTCGGCAGCGAAGGGAGGACAGCAGTCAAGAGACGGTCAAAGAGCAAAGGGCAAAGATGGTAGAGGGAAGAGAAGAGAAGAGAAGAGATGAGAAACAAAAAGACAAGAGGAGGGAAAAAGAGCAACAAGGGAGGGGAGTGTGTTTGGTTGCCTGGCAACAAACATCACTCAGTGCAACGGTGTTGGGGGTTAAAAAGGAAATGAGGATGTGAAGAGGAATAGATTGATGGGGGTTTTGTTGATGTGTTCACGCTCAACAGGAAGACGGTAAATCACAGTCACTGTGACTAAACACTTGACTCTTGTCTAGTGTTGAGAAATCAATAATCACATGTGACATATTTAACCAGACTGTACGGTTATTTATACACGCACTGTGTTGACATTTAGATTGTGCAAGATTTACATAATAAGGACTAAAACTTCCTGATCCTACCTGTCTAATATCTCGACAAAACACAGACCAACATCATGAACACGTTACACATCTATGAAGTCGTGAATCTCACCTGAGGAAGGTTTTGTGGTGATAGTGAAACGTCTGTTCCTATAGCAGCATAAAACACATTTTCCATCCTGAGTCTAGTGAAGGAAAGTTAAAGGAAAAGTGTTGTTACTTATCATGCTGAGAACAACACCACGCTCATGTCTGTCTGATGGAAGCTAGAGCCAGATTAGATAAGGAAAGAATAGCTCCACAGAGAAAAATAATCAGCATATCGTACTGAAACTTAAAGGAATAGTTCAACATTTTGGCAAATTGGCCCATTGTCATAATCCCTATAGTCATAGCAGTAGGTTTGTTACCTTTAATTGTTGGTGCAAGCTGTTTTCAGAACGGCGGAGCAGAGCCGTGAGCTGCTCAGAGCTACGCTACAGTATACGGAGGCTGATGGGATTTCTTGGTTTCCCTCATCAAACTCATCAAATACGCAATCCAACAACTCCAAAACGCTCTGGTGGACAAGTTGTGACCTGCACATTCACCACGCTATGAGATAATAACAGAACGTTACAAGACGGAGTTGTTTTCCAGGTAAATTCATGCAAAACCGCTGATGCGCGTTCCCGTCGGGGCCAGTTTTTCGGCAAGCAGTCTCTGCATTTGCCTCTAAAGCAACTCTGTCTCGCAACGTTCCTTTATTATCTAATAGTGTGTTGAATTTACACATCACAACTTGTCCACGAGAAACCAAGAAATCCCATGAGCCTCCGTAGCGTAGCTCTGAGCAGCTCGCGGCTCTGCTCCGCCGTTCTAGAAATAGCTTGCACCGACAATTAAAGGTAACAAACCTACTCCTAAAACTATAGGGATTGTGGCAATTAAATTAAACCAAATGTCATGGCAATCCATTCAACAGTTTGTAAAATATTTTAACCAAGACTAAGATTGTTGGACCGACTGCTGATGCAACGTAGCACCAGCAGTCCTATTGTTTACACAGGAAACTCCAGAGTGGCCTCCATTATATACAGTACATCCTCTCCTATCGGCAACAAGAACGTCGGCCCCAAAACATGTGGACCCATTTTTTTCCCTATAAGTTGCATGTTCCTCCACAGGAAGGATACATTCTGTTCACGTCCCTGCTGCCCTCTCCGGTTTCGCTCGCTCTCCCACTATCATTAACTGTCCCATTTCGCTCTCGTACTGTCTCCTCTCCCTCGCTCCAGCGCTGGAGTACAGAGAGAGGTGAGTCAGCAAGAGAGACAGGTAATTGGAGCGATAAGTAGAGGGTGGCAGGTGGGAGAATAATAATAATAAAAGAAAAAGAACATAAAAAGAGTTGTTGTTTTTTTTGTTAAGCCAAAGGAGTTGAACAAGTCATTCTACAGAGTTGAGTAATTATGGATGATTTAAAAAAAAAGAGCTGCGGAGATGTTGGTAAACCATCGAGGGGAAGACTCATGCCAGTGTTGTCACATGCGGCTGATGTGTCTGCTGTGGTTCCTCTTTTGATCGTGATAATGTCCAGCACCGATGCACTTATGACCTGCTTATTACTGTCTGCCACAAGTCATGATTTGTCAGGTGCCTAATTTTAAACATGTCTCTCTCTCTCTCTTTCTCTCTTTCTCTCTGTCGTTCTCTGTCTCTCTCTCTCTCTGTCTCCCTCTCAGCTGATTTCCAGTGACGCAGATGGGGCTATTCAGAGGGCAGGGCGCTTCAGGGTGGAGAATGGCTCCTCAGATGAGGTACACAATAAACCAGAGTGCACTTTGGCTGCACGCGTCCACTCAGTCCTGTCCGTTCTCTCACTAACCTCAGTAAATGATGAGTAAATGACGCATGGCTTTGTTTTCTAGTTGTTGTTTTTATACAATAGACTCCAACATTTTTGGTAAATGAATCAAAAGTTAATCACAAGTTGTCGTCATGTGTGAGGTCACACTTTCTCTGTGTATTTTATATTGACAAATGCATCAATAATCATATTTTTTATGTATATTTTCAGCATTTATAATCATAAACACATTTAAGGCGAGACACTACAGGCAAAAACACTGTTTTTTCAGGGAGTTTTTCATACTCTGGGACCGAAATCTCCACTTAAGCAGCACTTTCCTGTCTATATATTGAAGGTTTTTACAGAGGGGATTGTTGATATCATTCAAAGCCTGATTTATACAACATTTTATTCCTAAAAACATAGCGAAATTCGATTTTTTTTTTTTTTTAGGGCTGGTGACAGTATTTTCTCATTTACAGAGTGATAAAAAGAGATATCCAAAATCCCTTCTGTAAAAACTTCTGACTAAAACAAGAATTTTGAAAGGGGCTTCATCCATTGTTCAAATTAGCGCATATTTCATTAGATATTGCCTCATTTACATATTTAAACATAAAAGTTGACAAAATTTGTAATACAAATAATATGTATGTAAGTGATGAACTTAGGAGGTTTCATGGTAATATCTGTTAGTTAATTTTTTTTACCCTATTCACCTGTAGTGTCCCCCCTTAATAATTTAAAACTTAATGTAAGTAGAAGCATTAGTAGAAGCATAAACAGCTCATGAATGACAATTCAGTAAAATACAAGGTGCAAAAATGTAAAATTAAATAAGAAAGGATATAAAAATGTCCAGTATTTTCATTAATAAACATGTAAACAAAATAAATGTCCTCACATCTGTTTATAACAACATGATAGTGTGTTATAAATGTCATACGCTGAATTATGTTGACAACATGTAACAGCTGATCAACTACCAGCTCTATCTGTGTTACTGTTGTGTTGTATTATCTTAAACCCTAGTGTGTGTTTTTTTTAATAATCGTTTTTTTATATGCGTCTTCATAAATATCCACCTTCAAGATCTTTAATGAGAGTCTTTGCATCATTATCATCATACAACGATGATAAGCAGCAAAACTCTCTGTAGCTGCTCAGTGTCGGATTCGCTGCCCTGTATTAATATAATCTGTACACCTGCATTGTGTAACAGCCTTCTGCAGAGAAGACCGCTGTGACTCAAGCTGTGGCCATCATGATGACAATGTGTGTGTATGTGTGTGTGTGTGTCTATGTGTCTGTGTGTTTGTGCACGTGACAAACAGACTTCGGACTACACCCCAGGAACCTGGAGGAGAACCGATGTCCATCTGGAGAATCCAGAGTACCACACCAGATGGTTCTTTAAATACTTCCTGGGAAAAGGTCAGTGCTGCTCTGTTGTGCTCTGTTTAAAACACACACATAGTCACACACACACACCCACTCACACACCCACACACACAGAGTCAGTGTGAGACTGAGGGAAACCAAAAGGGGTGAGGGTTGAGAAACAGCAAATAAACCGGAGCTCTCAGATGCTGCAGAAATGAAACATCCTCTGAATGTATTCCCTGGTCCACAGGATACTTCTTATCTTAAGAAGTCAGCCTCGTCCTCATGCTGCACCGATCTTCATTCAAGGCCAAAACTTGTTAGCATCCAGCCATATCCCCACTGAGAGTCTCAACTACACTCTAATCCCATACACCACCAAGGGAGGAGGCCCGTGGAGGACACACAGCCTCAGCAGACAGAGCAAAAAGGCTTGCCTCCAACAGATAACGTGTTTAAGATCGGACTCTCTGAAATGAGCTCGGTGCAGCGCCGCACGCTTTGCAGGAGACATTCAAAGTATTGTTAAAGGGATAGTTAACATTTTGGCAAATCGGCCCATCGCCATAATCCCTATAGTTTTAGGAGTAGGTTCATTACCTTTAATTGTCGGTGCAAGCTATTTTTAGAACGGCGGAGCAGAGCCGTGAGCTGCTCAGAGCTATGCTACGGAGGCTAATGGGATTTCTTGGTTTCCCTCATCAAATACACAATCCAACAACTCCAAAACGCTCTTGTGGACAAGTTGTGACCTGCACATTCACCACACTATGAGATAATAACAGAACGTAATGGGACAGACAGGTCACATCTTGTCCACCAGAGCGTTTTGGAGTTGTTGGATTGTGTATTGGATGAGTTTGATGAGGGAAACCAAGAAATCCCATGAGCCTCCGTAGTGTAGCTCTGAGCAGCTCGCGGCTCTGTCCGCCGTTCTAAAAAATAGCTTGCACCGACAATTAAAGGTAACAAACCTACTCCTAAAACTATAGGGATTATGGCAATGGGTCAATTTGCCAAAATGTTGAACTATCCCTTTTAAAATATATAGAAATTTCTCATCTGCTCCTTCCTGCCACCTTTCCCGACTCTTTCTCACACCCTGCAGAGAGTTGCAGCAAGTTGTGCAACAAGAGATCATCCAGGTTTCCTCACAGTGGCTTAGATCAGGAAGAACGCCTTCAGCTGAGAGGTTGAGATAAAGGGCAGACGCCCGACACGGATGTAAAAGAAAGCTAGACAATTAAAAAAGTGGAAGAAGAAGCAAAAGAAATGCATTTTCTCTTCTTGCCAGGGTCACGTTCTCCTCATGCTATAGCATAGGCAGTTTAAACCGAGCCATGAATCTCCAGAAATTTGGCTCTGACCGGTTTGGACTGCAGCTGAGCCATCTGTGTCTCACAGCCTGAGCAGAGCTGACTGCATCGTGTAACACAACACATTATGAACTCGAGGCCAGTTATCCTAATGTGAGCATTTCCTGTCCTGATGAAGCCCCTGATACAGTCACTTGAAATCCCCAATTCCTTCATTTCAATTAGCAGAAGAGTAATACAACAGTTTGCCCTTGTTTGTTTATCCTGTTGTCTTGCATTAGGATATAAAAATAAATCCTGATTGGAGACGCTCGGAATCGGATTTCTACTCTTACAGAGAAAAAAGCTGAAGATGGCTAAACTAATCAGTGTATAAATGCAGCCCAGCCTCACAAAGTCATCGCTTTCCCGGAGCATTAAAAAAAAAAAAAAAAAACGGCTAATGGAGAACAAACAGAGCTGGAAACCAAATGGAGAAAGAAAGTGAAATTGTGGAATAAAGAAACATGAGGGAGGGAAAAGGAAGAATTAGACAAGGACAAAGAAAAGGGACGGCAGCGCAGGCAGAGCTCCTGCGTCTAATTGGGTTTGCAGGTCTGTTGGGCATTATTTCTGAGGATGTTACCCTGTCAACCAAGGAGGCTCAGGCATGAATGTGCGACTCTGCAGCGGTGTTGTCAAGAGATCTTTGTCTGTGTCCATGTTAAAGGACTGAAGATGGAGGAGGTAGGGGGAGAAAATGAAGAAAGAGGACAAAAAGAAAGACAGAGGGGATGAAAGAGGAGTGTTGAATACCTAAACATTTCACAGGGAAAGCCTCTAAACTGGTCGTTATGTGCAACATTTCTACCCTAACGAAGTAAAACCAAAACATATCTTTTATATATATACATTCACCTGTTGCATCCACAACTGTTCAACATCCAGAGTTCATGTCTAATTTTCTTCCTTCTCCTCCCTCAGTCCACCAGAACTACGTGGGTACAGATGCAGAGAAGAATCCCTTCTACCTGTCGGTCGTCCTCTCGGACCAGAACAACCAGCGGGTCCCTCAGTACAGAGCCATCCTCTGGAGAAAGACGGTGAGGACGAAGACACAGAGATCCTTTACTGAAGTATAAGTAGCAATACAACTGTGTTAAAATACTGTATTGCAGGTGAAAGTAGAGCGCTGAAAGGTCTCCTGTGGAGCGTTTGACCTCTGTGAATCACTGGCTCTGCAGTAAAAACGGCTCCTGTGGCTCCTACAGTGTTAGACATTACATTATTATACTGCTGATTCTGAAGCAACAGTGTTTTAAGTAATATTTTACTGACACCAATGTGCTGTTATTTTTAACTACTGTATTTGATCATGCTCTTATGCTTTCGGACACCAGACTCTTCTTTGAACTAAATGATCTGAGAAGCTTTAAAAGGGGAAATCTGTCTTTGATGGAGCTGCGAACAACTAACACCTGAAACATGATGAGGGGCCGAAAGTAGATTGAGTTTTTTTTTTTTTTGGTTCCTAGAGTGTAAAACCACTGGTTTCTAAATATATATGTATACAGTATGTAACCATCCGCTGCGTTGTGTTTTGTATCGTATTTTTATTTCCTGTATAACAACAAGGAAACTGGTCAGTTGCAGCTCTCAAGCACAGCGCTCACTCAGCAGCACAGATTAGCAGAGGAAATTAGCAATGGTTAGCTTAGCATTTTTGAGCTAATATCACTACCAATACACACATTTAATAAAATAAAACCAATTTAGCACATTTGACATACCATATTATCTGTGCTGTTGCACCACATGGTTTACACAGCTTCAATATCAACGCCGTGCCTCATACAACCTACCATGTGACCTCACAGCCCAGAGGAGAGCCATGCCAACCAGTGGGCATCCATGATACATGAATAAGGCTAACCATGATTGGTTGCCACCGTGGCAAGTGGAATCAACATGATTCAAACTCTGTTACTACATGAATGAATGAAGATGATATGATATGAAAAGTGACTTGTACTGTAGTTACAGCTGTGAAATATGAGTATAAGGAAGTAAAAAGTTCAATATTTCCATCTGGATTGTTGTAGTTGAGCAGATGTATAAAGTGGCATAACATGGAAATACTTGAGTACAGTGAAGTTTTTTTTAATATAGTAAGTTGAGTACCTGACTAAATCTTTATAAAATCAGTACAGAGGAGCCACAGATGCCTCTTTAACATGTGTGTCGACTCGTCTATTGAATCCACGACCGTATGTGACACGTTCTCTGTGATCAGAACATGAGAAAGCACAAATTCTGCTACTCCAGTGTGTGTGAGTGTGTGTGTGTGTGTGTGTGTGTGTGTGTGTGTGTGTGTGTGTGTGTGTGTGTGTGTAGGTGTGTGTGCAAAGTCTATGTTCATTATTGTGTGTCTGTAGCGTGGTCGTGACTCAGCTTCATGACCAAGATAGCTTGGATCTAATTTTGGCCTGACTTGGCTGATAAGGGTGGTGCACCTCCGCCGCCTGATCACATTGATTTGTCTTGTTTCTGTCAGACTCTTAACTGGTACAGGATGTTGCTGCTGCTGTTGTTGTTGTTGTTGTTGTTGTTGTTGAACAGAACAGGTTTAATTTGGTTCCCTGTAATTGTTTTATGACTAAATGAAAAATATGTTGAGCTGCTATTCGGGGTTATACATGACCTTTTTGTAGATGATCTTCATTTAATATCCTCTGAAATGATTTTCCCTTCCCTTCTTATTTTGATTAAGTAGCTTCTTAAAGAAAAGGCGGTTGAAGGCGACAGTGCTAACAGTTTGTAATCCCCGATCTGTGTCACTCTCCTCCGCTCAGGGCACTCTGAAGATCAGCCTCCCCTACAGCCCGACCAAAACACTATCAGTCAAGTCCATCCTCAGGTGAGAGACCTGAAGCCCGGAGCGCCACACTGACACTTTACTCACTCTCTCTCTCTGCACTGCAAGTAGGAGAATTTAGTCCAGCTGGTTTTCTGATGCCGGGACAGAAACATTAATACTTGATACCTACAATGCAACGAACATATGCACCGATACAGCTGTTTGTGTGTTTATTATTTTCAAACAAACAAAAAGTATCACATCTTTGTACTTTTTGTAACCTTTTTATATATATCTTATTTACTCTGCAGTGGTTTATGATGATATTATGTTGACATTGACACACACGCCAAGTTAGGGCCACAAACTCCACTTCTCAGTTTTGATGGTTTGGATAGTGCTACTGACTCCTGTCAAATCCTACATTAAAGGGATACTTCATCCAAAATCGATAATTCACCAATTTTCTACTCACCGTCATGCCAAGGAAGGGTTCAGAGAACTTTCGGAGTCATCAAAACACTTTTGGGGGGTTCCAGGTCCGGCTGGCAATGGATTTTCATATAACGACGGCAGATAGAGTTCACTTTTGAATCGTCCAAAACTCACACTATGAAACATCCAGATACCTCCATAATGCTTGTCCGTACTGACCCAAGTGTCCTGAAGCCGTGACATGAAAAAGTTGTTTGGAAAAAATGTATTTGATCTCTATTTTCAGAGCTGTAGTAGTAGCTTCCAGGGGTTGCGTGAACAACTTTTTCATGTTGCGGCTTCAGGACACTTGGGTCAGTACGGACGAGCAGTATGGAGGTATTTGGATGTTTCATAGTGTGTCATAGTTTGCGTTTTGATGACTCCAAAACTTCTCCAAACCCTTCCTTGGCATGACGGTGAGTAGAAAATTGGTGAATTATCGATTTTGGATGAAGTATCCCTTTTTAATTCTGGTGCAGAATTAAGAAATCACAAGAGAAATACAATATAATATGTAAAGATCTGTAACCATAGACCACACACAGCGCATCTGATGATACTACCACTTTCCAAGTAGAGGACTATAGGCTGTAACAAGATATAATGAGATGTGTGTGAAACAGGAGACTGGAGATTATACAGTCCTCGGGGCTGAGCAGCGTCACCGCTACAAACTACTCTGAATGAGCACAAATGGTACAAACAGGATGAGAAATCCCCTGTATCACGTCTCTTTTCTCCGTGTAACTCCTTTGGGCTATTTGTCTTCCATTAATCCTACACCCTGTTATCTTTTTTTTTTCTCATCACTACTTCCTCCTCTTTCCTCCCGTCCTTATTCCCAGTGCAATGAACATGGACAGGTTTGAGAAAGGCCCCAGGGAGATCCTGAACCCGGAGATTCAGAAGGTGAGAGCAACACCAGAGCATCTGCTCCGCTCCTCTTTATGAAACCTAAACTCTGCAGTTATCCTCCGGCTGTGTCATCTCTTCCTGGAGAGCTGATCAGTGTAAATGATAATGATTATAATAATAGTAATAATGATGATGTCCTCTTTCCTCAGGACCTGCTGGTGCTGGAGGAACAAGAGGTATGGGATGACACTGCTTTAACTGTCAACTATAGCTTATTGGTTGATTTGTTTTTGTTGTTTGTACTGTAATTTAAAGGTTAAAACTACTTAAGTTTGTATCCTTTTTGTTTATAGGTTATATTTGTGTATTTTCCTTGTCACCTTCACACACCCACATAAAACAGATTCTCATTTTTAATGTTGTCCTACATTTGCAGGAATGACAGTTGTGCCATTTTTTGTTGTCGTAATCTCTCTGTTTTGTCTTTGAAAGTAGCACAGTTACAATAGAAATAGTGTCTGCCATTAAAAGATATCCAATCCAATCCAACTTTATTTGTTGAGCACTTTAAAACATCCACAGTGGACCAAAGTGCTGTACAGGATAATAAATAAAAGTACCAGAAATAAAGACACAACAAATACATACATACATAAATACATAAACATAAAATTACACATAAAAAAACAGATAAAAAAATAAAAAAATAAATAATATAATATAAAAGATAATGAATGCACATTGTAATTTTTATTAACTATAATTTTTTTAGGGCTCTGTCAACTTTAAATTTGGTGTCCTGTACGCCAAGGATGGACAGCTCACAGATGATGAGATGTTTAGCAACGGTAAATCTCTCCATACTCTGCTTTTTCTGATTTTGGCACTTTTTTTTTGTTGCTTTTTTCGCCAAGAGTCGATCAATGTGTGTGTGTGTGTGTGTGTGTGTGTGTGTGTGTGTGTGTGTGTGTGTGTGTGTGTGTGGTGTGTGTGTGTGTGTGTGGTGTGTGTGTGTGTGTGTGTGTGTGTGTGTGTGTGTGTGTGTGTGTGTTTCAGAGACGGGGAGTGAGAGCTTTGAAAAGTTTCTCAACCTGCTGGGCGACTCCATTACGCTGCAGGGATGGGCCGGTTACCGCGGAGGGCTAGACACCAAGAGTAAGAGAGCGAACATCTGCTGAGTCACATCGTATTTTTACATCTTTACAGGTGTTTAAATATACTGGGGTTTATTTATTCTTTGTCTTGATCTGTTGTTTCTGTCTCTCTTTTTCCTCGCACAGACGACACTACAGGAATTAAGTCCATCTACACAGTGTATCAGGGTCATGAGCTCATGTTCCACGTGTCCACCATGTTACCCTACTCTAAAGAGAACAAACAGCAGGTGGGCGGCTTACAATCAATTTGCATCTATTTCATTTTAAAGAGGAACTACTGTATGCATGATTTTCACCTTAACTATGCTATGCTATGTTAATTACCTTAATTACAGCTTAATTGGCCATTGTGAGCGTTAAATAAATGACTTGTAACTTGAAACGAGGGAGAAATGGAGGCTTTCTGCCTGTGTCCCAGCTCTCGTCTCTGCAGCACCGCGACACAAACGCGCCCTGTAACCCGTACAACAGATAAGACTACACAAATATACACATTGTAACGCATATATAATATATAATGTTATCCACTGCTCCATGGATTGCCTTCTCGCTAGCTTTATTGAAAATAAATGCACTGGCCAGGAGGAGGGTTGGCAAAACTGCGGAAAAGCAACCGCATAAATCCCATTTAAAAGGTTATTATCTTACTTACTAGTTAAGATAAGTTTTTTTGGTAACACTTTATGATAAGTACACACTATTACGCATTAGTTAAGCATTAATAAATACTGAATGTATGAATACTCATTAGTATGTAGTTTATAAATACAGTTAGTGCTTATCAATAATGAGTAAAACATTTTTAACTGTTTATAAACTATATATTAATGAGTATTCATGTGTTATAAATGATTCAGTATTTAATGCTTAATAGTTTGTACTTATTATAAAATGCTACCATTTGCTGGAAAAAACTTGCATACATTCATAGCATCTAATCAATATTTAAGTCAATAATCAATCATCAGCAAAACTGCATGACATTCCCAAAGCCATTGTGCTTTTATGCAAATTAGCAACCATTACCATGCTAATCTGCTCAGCTAATGTAGTGCTAAATGTCTGCATCCTTTCATTGTGAGCACGTTAGCATGGGCTGATGTTAGCATTTAGGTCAAAGTCTGACTGGGCTGTTACCATGGCTGCAGCAGACAGACATTGAGATTTGATAAATTGTTCACTCATCCAAAAGAGACAGAAAACAACTCCCTCGTGATCCTTGTACTATGAAAAAATAATTGGTGTGAAGAGTCACCAAAAGTTTAAGGATTTCCCCTTTGAGAATTTCACGGGACATGAAATTCGATTTTCACAGGTTTTCATGGGGCGGCTGCAGGTTTTATATGTTACTTTCTCAGACATCCTGTCATGAACTGAGGCGGCGGTGGACAAAAATTAGGTGCAAGAAGAAGAAGAAGAAAGGTCGGACGGGTCAGCGAAAATAGTTTGTTTGTGACAAGGAGAATGTAAAGTAAATCAAACCGTAGATGTGCGCCGTAGATGTTGCTCGATGTCTCTCGCTGCCTCTGAAGTGTCAAGATCAAAGAGCCTGAAATTATCGCCACTTCTCACAGCGACCGTGGTGTGAGAGCTCGGAGAACTTTTTTTTTTTCTCCCCGTAGACAGAGTGACATTGTCAACACACACATTACTCACATACACTCACTGTGTCCCCATCATCACGCCAACATACAGACTGATACAGAGCAATTAACTTAAAAGCCGCTGTCAACAATAATGTTATGTTATCAAATGATAAAATGATTGTGTGTGATCATTGCAGCAACAAACCATGTAAAGTTTCTTTCAGCTCTTTTTATGGCTGGGAAAACCCACTTTACATATCCTAGGAAAGAAAGCAGCATTTAGCAACTAAATAGGGATTTAACGTTTGCGAACCTGTGGCAAAAGATTCAGTTTGACAATGTAAAAATGTCAGGTATTCACAAAACCATCAGAAAACAGTGCTGCAGCAGTGGTTGTGAAATAAACTAGAGGTAATAATGATATTTAGAGACGCCAGTTGACATAATATCAGTGTAAAGTTAACATATAGTTTCCAAAAATATCATTATTTAGTCCTGTCCAGCTCCAGGACTTTGATTCAAAGTCTCCGTCCTGATGAATGCAAATGTTCCATCCTGGATGTGTAAATATGAAAGTGTTTGCTAATTTGTTCATTGTAAGAACTTTGTAAGGTGATGATATTTTTTTTTACTCCTTTTGACAATAGAATAATCCAATTTCTGCAGACTACTGAGGTTTCTTTGTCTCGTTCCGTGTCTCCTCTGACAGGTGGAAAGAAAGAGACACATTGGAAATGACATTGTTACCATAGTATTCCAGGAAGGGGATGACGCATCGTCGTCCTTCAAGCCGTCTATGATCCGATCACACTTCACCCGTATCCTTCACATGGACAATGACTGTCAGAGAAATGAACTGGTAATAAGGGACATGAGCCGTGCTCGGAGGAGCTTCGGCTAATGAACACACATAACATCAACCCTGTGAGACTTGGAAGACATATGGACTGCTGCCTGCTACTACTGCCCATTCAAAACCATCATTTTCCTTCACTTCCACTTCCAGATATTTTTGCATTAGTTAGGTATAATAGCCAGAATGACAGTTACAGGTAAGTGGCTTCAAGTAATGCAGTGTTTATGGTATTGTTGTTCACTTGTCTTAGCTAAAAAGACTCACTTTGTTAAGATTTCGTTCATTAAATAGAGTACTTGTCTTGACTTGTATGCACTGTCCAATGCTTAAAGGGATAGTTCAACATTTTGGCAAATTGGCCCATTGCCATAATCCCTATAGTTTTAGGAGTAGGTTAATCAAATACACAATCTAACAACTCCAAGACACTCTGGTAGACAAGTTGTGACCTGCACATTCACCACGCTATGAGATAATAACGTAACTTTATGAGACAGAGTTGTTTTCGAGGCAAATACAGAGACTGCTTGATGAAAAACTGCCCCTGACGGGAACGCGCATCAGCTGTTTTGCATGAATTTACCTCTAAAACAACTCTGTCTCGTAACGTTCTGTTATTATCTCATAACGTGGTGAATGTGCAGGTCACAACTTGTCCACGAGAGCGTTTTAGAGTTGTTGGTGTGTGTATTTGATGAGTTTGATGAGGGAAACCAAGAAACCAAGAAATCCCATGAGCCTCCGTAGCGTAGCTCTGAGCAGCTCGCAGCTCTGCTCCGCCGTTCTAAAAATAGCTTGCACCGACAATTAAAGGTAACAAACCTACTGCTATGACTATAGGGATTATGCCAATTTGCCAAAATGTTGAACTAACCCTTTAATATGATGCTGTTTGTCCTTATATATCTGTTCTTTGTCACAGGTTGAAGATTTTCTCAGAGGAGAGTGTTCCCCTGTTCGGACCTCCTCTCCCATCTCCACCTGTGTTTACTGATCACCACGAATTCAGGGACTTTTTATTAGTCAAATGTAAGACAAGGGGAAAAAAAACAATGTATACTAATAAATCTGAATCAACTGCGTGTTTGTTGAACTTATTTTTTTTCCCCTCATCTACTCCGACAGTAATCAATGGAGAGAAAGCCACATTGGAGACGCCAACGTTTGCCCAGAAGCGCCAGCGGACCTTGGACATGTTGATCCGCTCGCTCTACCAAGACCTCATGCCTGACCTGCACAAGGTACTACAGCTTTATATTATTGCTGTGCCACTGGTCCAAACACCTGTTCTTGTTCTTGTTTTTGGATGGATTTTACTTGACTTTCTCTTTTTTAAGGCCATCCAAAAAGTACAGAGTGCGTAGCGTACTATAGCTCTCCTGCTCCTGCACCTCCTCCTCCTCCTCCTTGTCACTTCAGTCACTGGCAGCGACTGTAGCCACTGCTGAGCTTTGTTCTGCTGTTTTCCACTGCAGCCCTCGGTCTGCCTCTGCATACTGCACCACACCGACTGGATACTACTGCAATGCTGACTTTCTCAGCAGGGCTCTCTCTCTCTCTCTCTCTCCTCACATCACTTTTGTTCTTATTTCTCTTGTCCCCCCCCCTCTCCCCTCTTTTCCCTCCTTTCACTGTTGCTCCTAACACGACTTATTTCTCAGTGTGTTTCGCTCCTGCTGCTGTCGTCACCCCCTGCCAGGGTCAGTTGCTAAGACCCCTTTCTGCTTTCTTTTTCCCCTCCATTTGTATGTGTGTGTGTGTCTGTGTGTGTGTGTCTGTGTGTGTGTGTGTGTGGCATTTTGGTTGTTGGTCTTCCATGTTTAGGTTCCTTTTTCTCCCCAGAACATGTTAAACCGACGGTCTTTTAGCGACGTGCTGCCAGAGTCTCCAAAATCTGCACGCAAGAAGGAGGAGGCACGGCAGGCCGAATTTGTCAGAATAGGACAGGTAAAGAAAATAAAAAAACACACACACACACACATACACAAACTCATGAGCACCAAACAACAACCAGAGCTCTGCAGTAAACAGCCAGAAACACTGACACAAACAGGCACTTAGCCACTGATAGAGGTGGTGGCATGGGCACACGAGCACACACACAATCATAATCACACACATACCTGGGCAAACACACCTCGTCACCTAAGGAACAAGGACGATACACGTGCACTTAAACACACAGTATGAATGCAACTAGGCAAAATACTAACAACTGTAAAACTTGATAGTAAAATTAACCAGTTTACTGCTCAGTTTTAAAGATGTATACATTGAATTCATTTTAGTTGATTAAAAAATGAACAAATTATATACAACATTCAAAATTCATTCATTTATTTAAAGGTTTAAACATCAGGGACAATGCACATTAATAAAACATCTTAACAAATGTAAACATGCCAGAATCTGCTGTCCCTGAACTGATGTTCAGTAGACAGTCGCCCTAAAAGAGAATAAAATGATTTAGTTATAAACATAGAGATAATACATTAAAGGATTAGAAGGCTAAATCTGAATAAAGATTATCTTTCTATGACAGTATTAACTGTCGTCCGCGAGGTAGAGCAGTCTGCTGGTTGTCTGAGAGGAAAAGACTTGGGGCATAAAGAAAAAAGGGGGAAAAAAGCACTTGCTGCACCACCCACTGATGTTCCCCTTACGGTTGTTGCTGTGAGCACACGACACAACAATACCTGAAGGTGACCCAGATGAGTGGATCAACATTTGTTTTTTATCAACTCAGATCCTCCCTCACCTGGAATAAGGAGACTGGGCGGAGAGGAGGAAATCTACCTGAGATTATAAAGATGACAGGGAGACAAATAGGTTTTTAAAAATTATAAATAAAACATATACTGCTGCTTTATATCATATCACATCATATCATATCATATAAAAAGATTACCATGCAACATAGTAGAGAAAAAGAGAGAGAAAAAAAAGAAAAGGCTATATGTCAAGTCTCGACCATATAATATCCACATAAAAATTCAATACAGTTACTTGAGATCTGTGAAGCAGGTAGGTGTAATGGTCACCTATTACAGGCAAATGAGAAGCATGAAACCATCACGTAAGAGAAATGATAATGATAGTGATCATTAATTTCTCCCCTTTTCCTTACTTGGGAGCCCGAGGTGCAAGAGGAGTGGGTTTGGTGTTAAGTGCAGAAATAACTAACGCAGTCAAAGCAGCCGTCGTGCCATTCCTGCTCCGATGATGATGATGATGATGATGGAGAATTGATCAGCGTCTATTGTGACCAACACTTAAGATTTGAGCTCTAATCAGAGGCTTAACTCAGAGCCAGACACGCTGCATAGATTTCCTGTTCGTGCTGAAGTACGGTGCTTATTTTTTCTTTTTTATTTCTTTTTTTTTTTTTTTGAGAGAGAGACTTACCCACACTTATCTACCGATGGCGCTGCATTTATTTCTCCCTAATTCTGCGACACTGTTCACAGCCAAGTAGAGAAAATGAGGGTTGCAGATTAAGCTACAGGCGCCTTTTTAAAAAAAAAAACCTTCATCACCACCACCTCGCTCCCTCATTGTCGAGTCAGATCTGTGACTCTTTGCGCCACAGTGAAGTCATTTAGCGGCTATAACTCCTGACGGACAGCTGAGTGAACTGGACACCAGGATGCAGTGATAAGAGCGAGGAGGGGGGGGGGGGGGGGGGGGGGGGGCTAGTCATTACCGGACTGATGTAATCGCAATTACACCTCTTCTGCTCTGGGCGCTGATGTAACAATCATATAATTATGCAGTCTGAAAACACAGGCGAGGGAAAAGAAGACCTGTCCACGGTGCTGAACCCACACGATCTCTGGCATTTTGGAAGTTGTTTGTTTCAGGGCGGTTTTGGAGATAATGGATTTGTTTTTGTTATTTTTAATAAGTGCCCAGGCTGTTGTGTTGACGATGCCCTCTGACTCAAATGTTGTTGATTTTTAAAAAAAGTATTGCCACAAATCTCTATTTCTAGACACCCTGGAAGAAATTGGATAAGTCTTAAAGATACGTGTTGATGGAGCTGAAGTAATTCCGTCTCTCTTGTTTCCTTTTTGTGTGTTTATCTTTGTTTGCCGATGCTCCTTCTTCCTCGTGTTGCCCCTGTGTGTGTGTGTGTGTGTGTGTGTGTTTTCCGCCTTGTTTCTGTCGCTCTCCGCTCATAAACACAAAGCCGGGGCATCGACACATTGTGCTGTAAAGCATGAAAACAAAGGAAGGTAGACGTGTCGAGTCATTGATTATCCAGTTTTGTGGAGACAAGGCGTCCGTCCTCGTCTGCACTTGCTCTCCGTGCGCTCACTCATTGTCTGATGCACATTATACGCTCTGAGTTCATGTTCTCATGGACGCCCCGATACGCCAGGGATATGTATTTTTTTATGGATATTTTCTGAAGGATGGCAAAGTACACCGTGCCGCGGCGAAGCCATTGTGCTGTTGGTTTGCTATTGATTTCATTATCTCCAGATTGCCTGTTTAAGCAGATATGGAAATGGAAATGGCTGACTGCACAGCTTGGATTGGAAATAGTCAATCTGATCTGATGGCTGCTGATTGAACATTTGAGCAAACTGTACTCCTTTTGAATTTTGAAGTAATTGCACCTTTTATTTATAGTAGTGACACATTTCTAGTGCTGATTGTCCCGCTCCTTTCCACCTCAGCGGGCCGTCCGTCACAGTACTCAGGGCTGAGATGAGCATGGAACAAACAAGGAAACAACAATGACAGGCCAGTTAAATATTAGTAATGAAATACAAGGTGCCACTTCTGATCAGTGTAGTCTCTCTCATACATGCAGGAGCTCTAGGTTTCAAAGTCTTCACATTATTTAAGGAAATAACACATTATTTATTTGAAGAAGTTGCATTAGGAGCAGATGTGAAATCCATGCAGATGATGTTGTGCAAGATGGAAAGTCAGTGCATTTACTCAAGTACTTCATATAAGTAGAGATTTGAGGTGCTTTCTGTTTTTTAACCTTAAACTGCACCTTTCTTATTGGTGACTTCACAGATTCAAGATATTGCATGAAAAATATACAATAAGCTAATAAAAATGAATGTCCATCTTTTGTTATTAGTTTCAAATGGAGTGTTTTCTCCACTAAAAGTCACTGGTAGTTTTGTTTAAATAACAACTCAAGGCCCATGATTCTTTAAAAAACAACAAATATTAAAGGAAAAAAAATATTTTTGGACACATGCATCATCTCACGACTCCTCGCATAAAACTTCTGACCCCCTAGTAGGTGATGTAATTGTATATAAACAATCTCCACCTCAACCAGCTAAAACAATAAAACGCAACTTACACAGAGGGATTTTGAATGCACTTATTACTCATATGATTTATTTTTCTTGTGAGGGAGCATTTTTCATTTTTGCATTCATTGCATTTACATAAAAAAGATCCAAACACCTCAGTCCAAAGCAAACACAGCTGACAGACGACTGCGCTGTGAGTTGAACATCTGCCCTGTTCCTCTCTATAGGCTCTGAAGCTGAAGACCATCGTGAGAGGAGACGCCCCGACCAGCCTCGTTACAACAGGCCTGTGCAGAAAAGAGGTGAATCACTGAGACATTCCACATCTTAAAACTGATTCCACATTTAAAGGGATAGTTCAACATTTTGGCAAACTGGCCCATTGCCATAATCTCTATAGTTTTAGCAGTAGGTTCATTACCTTTAATTGTCGGTGCAAGCTATTTTTAGAATGGTGGAGCAGAGCCATGAGCTGCTCAGAGCTACGCTACGGAGGCTCATGGGATTTCTTGGTTTCCCTCATCAAACTCATCAAATACACAATCCAACAACTCCAAAACGCTCTGGTGGACAAGTTGTGACCTGCACATTCACCACGCTATGAGATAATAACAGAACGTTACGAGACAGAGTTGTATTCTAGTTAATTTCATGCAGTTTTTCAGCAAGCAGTCTCTGCATTTGCCTCGAAAACAACTCTGTCTGGTAACGTTCTGTTATAATCTCATAGTGTGGTGAATGTGCAGGTCACAACTTGTCCACCAGAGCGTTTTGGAGTTGTTTGATTGTGTATTTGACGAGTTTAATGAGGGAAACCAAGAAATCCCATTAGCCTCCCATTAGCAGCTTGCGGCTCTGCTCTGCCATTCTAAAAATAGCTTGCACCGACAACGAATCTACTCCTAAAACTATAGGGATTATGGCAAGGGGCCAATTTGCCAAAATGTTGAACTATCCCTTTAAATCTCATGTTAAATGTATGATTATAAGAACCTATGACAATATATAAGCCAATAATGTTGTGTTTTGGGTTTTTTTTTTTTTTCAGTAAATCGCTATTTCAAGATACTGACACTTAAGAAAAATGCATCGGGAACTTTACAGTGTGTGCATAATTTATCACCCTTATTTAAAGGGATAGTTCACCCTAGAATGATATTTCGCTCATTATCTACTCACCCTCATGTTGACTAAGGGCTGGAAGAAGTTTCAGATTCCTCCGTGGCTTCTCTGAGTTACAGGGGGTCTCGGCATAGCAGTGCATGTCCATATAACGGTTGCAAAGGGACACCGGAGCTCTTCGTAAAAAAACACACACAAAAAAACATCCAAATACCTCCATGATGCTCGTATGTAATGTCCGTCTTGTGCTGAAGCCCCAAATTGCGTAATTGTCCCGAAAAAAATTAAATAAGTCTATATTTTAAGCTTGTTTGTAGCGGAAGCTTCTCGAAGCTCCTCTTCCTGGTCCGTCCAAATCTCGCGTGATTTGCGCCGGCGTCAGTATGCGTCAGTGCGGTTACTGCGAATCACGCGAGATTTGGACGGACCAGGAAGAGGAGCTTCGAGAAGCTTCCGCTACAAACAAGCTTAAAATATAGACTTATTTAATTTTTTTCGGGACAATTACGCAATTTGGGGCTTCAGCACAAGACGGACATTACATACGAGCATCATGGAGGTATTTGGATGTTTTTTTGTGTGTGTTTTTTTACGAAGAGCTCCGGTGTCCCTTTGCAACCGTTATATGGACATGCACTGCTATGCCGAGACCCCCTGTAACTCAGAGAAGCCACGGAGGAATCTGAAACTTCTTCCAGCCCTTAGTCAACATGAGGGTGAGTAGATAATGAGCGAAATATCATTCTAGGGTGAACTATCCCTTTAATGCTGTGTTTTGTGTGTAACGTCTATGTGTGTGTGTTCTGCAGCCATGGGAGTCCCAGTCGTTCTGCAGCACTTTCCCCTACGAGATCGTGTGCGGCGACTCCTGGGGTCAGTCTCTGCTGGCCGCCACCGACACAGCAGGGGTCATGCTGCTGGATGGTGAGGTCACCCTAATCCATATGTCCCTATGTTCTCTGAAATAAAGCCACTCATCTATATCCACTCAATACTGAGCTCAGCAGAACGCCAAGGCCAGCAGCTAACTAACTAACGTGATGATGATGACGATGGTGATAATGATGTTGTCCATGTTTCAGGCCCCGATCCGGCTTTGCCCAACGCCGGTGGGTTGCTACACAATCAATATTATCATTATTATTATTTACTCATATTTCAATCTCATTTTTAATATTTTTTCCAGTTCTTACCCTCTTTTTATTCTGATATATATTACCTATGCGTCATATTTCAGAGTTGCAGACGCTGCCTCCGGTGCAGGTGTTTGACAAAACCATGGTGGTGAAGCAGATGCACGTTCTCGAGCCTCAGGACCTGCTTATCACCAGAGCTGACAAAGGTAGGTACTGTAGGCTCAGACCGCAAGACGCAGGAGAGAACTGCTCAACACCTCCTCCCCCTCCTCCCCCTCCTCCTCCTCTTCCTCCCTGCACATCACAGTCTGCCTCGCTGCTGGCACCATCCTTTTACCATGTTCCCTTTCACGCTATTTTTTTTTTTTTTTTTTGCTGTATAACAGTATTTACAGCGATTTTCTTTCACATTATTCCTCTTCCTCTCTCTCTCTAGTTCATCTGTCATTTCTCTCTCTCTCTTTCTCTCTCTCTCTCTGTGCTGTCGAGTACCTGCTTACCCTTTCCACCTCCATTGGTCCGGTGAACACATTGATCACTCGCCGTGATCTAAGGAAGCTGACCTATAGAGAACCAATCCATTTGTGTGTGTGTGTGTGTGTGTGTGTGTGTGTGTTTATCCTCTGGGACTGGGCTCAACTGTGAGAGCAGAGTTGGCTTTTAAAGCACTGATAGATATGCAGACAAACAGCCAGATAAAGCATAAGAAAAAACACAAATAGCTTATACAAGGAAGTTGCTGTGTACTCACAAACAGCTGCAGGATTTGTCTCATGTCTGCTCCGACCAGAAGAGCATGTAATTAATTACCCTGCAGATGATTAGCTAACCCTAATATTGACAAACAGGGTTGACTCGGTTTTGATAGTGATTATGCGATGGCAGTGGAAACATTTGTCACGACTGTGTGTGGGCTTTGATAGAGCTTCAGAGCGAGCACGAGCCATAAGAAGCCTCCTAGTAATCCTCTCTGCAGTGCACAACGCTATTGTCTGGCCGTGGGTGGATGCTAAAAAAAAAAAAAAAAATTAAGAGTAACCTTAATGCAAAGCAGAGATGCTTTTGTTGTTTTGTTTATAGGTTTTTGTTCTGTTTTGTTTCCAGGAAAGGACGCTCGGCTCTATGTGTTCAGACTCAGCACGCTCAAGAGAGGCCTGGAGGAGAGGCAGCTCGTCAGAGGAAAGTGTGACAGCCGGGAAAACAAACTGGAGAAAACTAAAGGTACAACACAAATGCAACAACTAATCCTCACAACAAACAAGCTAAATATACAGTGATCTCCAGAGATAAAACATCCAAGGCAGATTCATTTAGGATTGCAAGGGCTGGGTCACAGTTTTTCCAAGTATAACAAACTGCAGTTCCTTGGATGACCACTAGAGGCTGGATACAGGGATGTCAAACATACGGATGAATTTGCCAAGAGTGAAAAGTACATAGAAGCCAGAAGAGGCATTTTTCTCAAGAAATTTCAGTTTGTCCATAACATGTTTTGTAAAAGGAGGGTTCATTTGCACTAAATCAAAGGGAATATTTAGAGTTCTTGTTATTTATAGGTTACTATGCTATTATTTCACTGGTTCAGCCCACTTGAGATCAAATTGCGCTCTATGTGGCCCCTGAACTAAAATGAGTTTGACATCCCTGCTATAGACCCTGGTACAAAGAATATTTCCTTCTTCATGACAACTGTGCAGGATACATTTTTATGTAGTTCATCCATTTAAATTATATTAAAGCTTTAAATTATGTAAAATTGGAGGCGTGGCCCCTATGAGTGACCGGTGAACGAGCAAGCTCTTGCTATAAACCAAAGCCAGCAGAGAAGCTCAGTCTGAGCTTCAAAAACAAGGTTATGTGGAGGCTAAAATCTTTATTTTAACCCTACAGTATATCAGGTTCCCATTTTAACACAGTTAGAGCTAGTGCTTCAGTCATTCCTCGTGTTCACACTTATCCACATTAAAATCTCCGCTCCTCCTGTGTTTGCAATGGAAGTGATGAGGAACCAACAGCATCCATGTTCCTGACTGTGTATCTGAAGTTAATTTGAGGCTTCACCTCTCTGGGTTAATCAAATCAAGTGGTTATCATCTGCCCACTTGATCTAGGAACTATTAACCGGAGCACAGGAGTCAACAGTTTGCCAACACAGAGCACTGACTAAGAGTAGGAGCCAAAGTATACTGCTGCCCCCCCCCCCCCCACTCTCCCACCACCACCACCACCACCACTCGTCCCCCTTTTGTCAGTTTACTGGATCAAGACTTCAGAATCAAATTGGGACACAGAGAATTGGGATCGAATCACATACCGCCGGGAGAAAGTGGGTAATTGGTGATCGAAATATAACATGTCAGTTAGTGAGCTAGAGAGCACTAGTGCTGGCAGGCAGGGTTTTATTTATTTATTTATTTATATATATATATATTTAAAACCTTTAGACAGAGCCAGCCAACCCAGATCCAGTCTTTGTGCTCAGCTAACTCCATTTTTAGCCACGGAAACACGAGTTGTATCAGGTCTTTTATCTACTTCTCAATGTGAAAATAGACAGATATACCTTTGAAAACTGTCAATAGTTCTGTTTAAGTAAAATTTTCTCAATTTGCTTGATTTTTTTTTTATATTTTAGTGTCATTTTTCTGGTCTGCTGTACATATAATCCTTTACATATCGTGTAATAAGACAGCATCTATATGGCTTTGTCCTCTTCATTTGGAAAGTAAATGCAATTAGATTAGATTAATTATCTAATGCAAATGGTGTTCGTGAAGATTATTAACATTTGATGAGAGTAAAATGACTGTTAATCGGCCTAAAGCAGGACGTTGTGACCTTAATGAAAGCGGCTCACGGTGCAAACACTCAACCTTTGGTCTGCTGCTGGTGTCGTGCCAGCTGTTTTCTGGATGCATCGATCTGTGGGGCGATGCCAGGGAACAGCACCTACAGCGCAACACATGTCCGGTGTACTTCCCCCGCACTCTCTCACCCTCTCTCCCCCCCTCCTCCTCTTCTTCCTCTTCCCCCCTCCCTCCTTTTTGTCCCAGGCTGTCATCTGTACTCTATCAACACCCACCACGGCTCAGAGCTGAGGATAGTAGCAGCCATCAGGAACAAACTCCTCCTCATCACCAGGAAACATCCACGTTTCGAAGGCTTCAGCGCCGTCGCAGCGGGAGCAGACTCGCCAGTCGAGGAGTTTCAGTACATACGGGTACAGCAGCTCCACGTTTATAAGAATAAATGAAATAAATGGACGTGTGAGGGAATGAATGACTAAGTGGAGGATGACATCATTTTCTGAGGATGCCTTTTCAGGTCACAATTTCCATATAAATACAATAAATCCACATAGAAATAAGAAAAAATGTTGTTTTTAAACCCAGAAACTGGCTGAAAATCATCATGACGGCTTTAAGTTTACTTCCGCGTCAAACTAATCTGGTGATAATACTCCAAAAGACACCACTAAAAGCTAATTCAGCACAGTTTTAATGGGTTCCACTTGTGCCAAAACATATACATATAAAACAAAATACCCCAAAGCTTTATGGGAACAGTCGATCCAAAAATGTAAAGCCTGTTTTTCTACCACAGACAGAGTGAAAAACCCCTGTTGTAAAGTTATTAAAACATTACACACAGAAGTCTGTTAAAGACATACGACTGTTTATTCATCCCGCACATGGAAAAAATGTGGTTGTTACAGTAGCATTGTAGCATACAGGGTAAAAAAAGTAGACACATATGCAAATATAAAATGATATAAATAATGAGTTATGTGCAAAATTATTTCAAGTGTATAAACAGTTATTTACAAAAATAGAAAAAAATTATATTGAATTGAAATCTTTATTGAATTGAATTGAAATCTTTATTTCAACATGCATAAAACAAAACTTAAACACAATCTCCATGATCAGAGAGAAAAATAAAAGACAAAAACATTAAAAAGTTTTATTTTAAGTATAAAATAAAAAGTATATATTAAATAAAACAACATCTACAACTACAAAATACAAACAAACAAAAGGACAACATGTTCTAAAAGGAGTAGGAAGAAGTAAAATAACTTATAAGCAAAATGGCATCAAAATTAACAACACAACAGTGTATAGTATATACAGTACTATAACAGTATATTACTAATGATAATGATAATAATCAAAATATCATAAAAAATAACAATACATCAGTATGATAGTACAATACTAATTGATAATAATGATAAAATATGATAAAATAACATCCAAAATATATTTACACAGTGTTGATAGTTGTAATGTGATTAAACTAATGTGTGTGTGTGTGTGTGTGTGTGTGTGTGTGTGTGTGTGTGTGTTTTCCGTTCATCAGGAGATCTGCCTGTGTGACCCGCCCGTGGTGATGGCGCTGGTGGACGGGCCGACCGGGGAAAACGACAATATGATCTGCGTGGCCTACAAACATCAGTTTGACCTGATCAATGAGAGCACTGGAGATGCCTACAGGCTACACCACGTCGACGCCAACAGGGTGAGGCAGGAACAGAGTGTGCACGCACATGTTTAAAAAAAACAAAAACAAAACAACAACCCTGGGTGGTTTCCTTTTAATTCCCCGTTTTTTTTGTTTTTTTTTATACTATCTGTGATGTTCACTGTTGTCGAGCAGAACTGGGACCTTCAGTTGACCCAGTTAGTCGCTTTATTTACCTCTCTGATTACCAAGCTGCTCCAGTGAATCAACACGTTGTCATTCACAGCCACCAGCTGCAGAGGAGAGGGAGGGAGGGAGGAGAAAATGAGGCGACTGGGGAACGAGCAGCTGTTTCCATAAACCATCTTATTCTGCTTTAAGTGACAAAGCAGAAATATAGAGTTGATATTATCTCGATGGTTGCACAACTACCTCGAGGGTGCACGAGGCCTGATATTATTATTTGTTGGGGGGGGAGGAAAAAAAGTCTCTCGTCTCTGACCTTTTGGATCTTGTTGAATTGATTCCACTAAACTGACTCGTCTCTGCCTGCAGGTAAATTTTGTAGCAGCCATTGATGTGTATGAAGACGGGGAGGCAGGTCTGCTGTTGTGTTACAACTGTGAGTCTCCTTTTAACTCTCAGCATTTCACATACTGTTTGATTCAGGTCTTTTAATGTCAAAGCTGAGCCGTGATGTATTGTCTCTGGCTGCGGCTGGAATAGAAATCATAGCACACAATGCTCCTGAAAAACGACAAAAGGTAGAGAGATTTAGGAAAAATAGACATCTACTGTCACCTTTTGTCTGTGCGCTGATTGTTTCTATGTGTGGACAACAGGACGAGCAGCTCTCAAATTTCATTGCGTTAAAATAAAAATGCTCCTTTTTTAGTCTTTTTAGTCAAAACACAGGAGGAAAACGAAAGAAACTGAAGCATCTTGATTTCAAAGTTGTGGGTTCCTCCAATTTCCATCTTTTCGGGACCCTTGTGTCGAAAAATGGACACACAAAAGAACTGCTATAAAATCATCATATATCAATATTTTTTTCTGCTTTTTTTGCATAAATCTGTTAAACCACTTCAGCTCTGCTCAAAACTACCAAATGTTCATAAATTCTCTGGATTTTATCCCTTTAAATGCCAGTCTGAAGACGTGTTGCCTCTTGTTTTATTTAAAAAACAAATATAAAATGAATAGTGGGAGGTAGGGGCATTGCTGGTTATTAGAGTCTTGGATATGTCAAAAAATTAGCACCAACATTGATTTCATTGCATTACTATTTTTTACGTGGTGTCAGATTTAAAGTTTGTCACCCATTGGGAACCCTATAGTGGCCAAAAATGGACACTATATAAGAATTGCTATAAAGTCATCATGTATCAATATTTTTTTCTGCTTTCTTTTGCATAAATCTCTTAACCCCTTCAGCTCTGCTTAAAACTACCAAACATTCAATGATTTTGATCATTTTAACCCTTTAAATGCCAGTTTGAAGTCTTCAAAATGGCATTTAAAAGGTTAAAATTATTTAAAAAATGAGGGTTAAACTCGTTTTTCTCATTTCTTCCACAGATATTTGTTACTATAAGAAAGTTTGTCCGTTTAACGGCTCCACACCGATGATCCAGTCCAACACCTCGGACTTCCACTTCAGCTGGAACCAGATGCCCAACGCTATCGGTAGGTTACCACGGCAACAATGCCTGAACCCCACCCTGCTGCCCATGATGCTGCCGCCGCTGGCCTGGCCGGAGCTTGCTGTTGTTGCCTTGGAAACACCATGCGTTGCCAGAAGCATCCAGTTAGCCAGTGTGATTACTTGTGTGTGTTGTGTGTGCGTGTGTGTGTGTGTGTGTGTGTGTGTGTGTGTGTGTTAGTGTGTGTGTGTTATGATTAATGCAGAAGGTGATGAAGGGAAAACACAATTGGTACTAAACTGAACCTCTAAGCCTGTTGATAACAACATGCTGCTGCTCCAGGCGACAGTGCATCCCATAATGTGTCCTCCTCTCTCTCTCACACACACACACACACACACACACACACACAGAGACAGACACACACATACACACACCAAAACAAGCAATAACACCATTTGCTGAGTAGTAAAACCAAATGTACTGAAACATCCTTAATTTAAAAGCGACTTCTTAAAGCTGCTGTTATCGATATTATATCAATATCAGTTTGTGTTAACTGTCGACCAATTAAACATGTGCAAAGTGATAAACTCACAGAATTTAATTTAAAAGAAGCTAAATGTCAATGTCAAATGCTAATTATGTTCATCTACTGGATTTTACATATATTAAACAAAGTGAAAGTGAAGAAACTTAGTTGAACAGTTTTTCAAGCTTATCATCACATCTACCTCCAAACTTCAAAAATATTTGTTTTATAAAGTGACATGAGGACCTGAGGGTTTCAGTCAATCAATCAGTCAGTCAATAGACTCTATTAAATCATTTAAAGCAAAAACAAAAAAGGAGAAGTACTAATGCAGATAAACATGTCACTCAGAGGTGTGCACATTCAGGTTTCGTCTGCCTGGCTGCTGATTGGTCACTTCCCCCTCCACCTGTCACCAGCTTCATCATGTGTTGAACTAAATAATGCAGCTTTAAGTTTTGATAGCGTAGCCACAAATAACTTGTATTTCACTCAGCTCATTTATCCACCAGCTCTTTGCTGTGTCGACGCAGCCTCAATGCCGTGCCGCTGCCTGTTCTCACCTTGTTGAGCTCATTTTCGTGCACACATCGTCATCATCAGCTAATGATGACATTTCAAAATGCCATTCTGGGCGAAACTGTTAAATGTCTCGTATAGTGGAAGTTGAACAAATTTCAAAATGTTATAACTTGGTAGGGGTTTTTTTTCCCAGACAGACTCGACTGAAGTTGTGACACAGCGTCTCCCTGTCGGGTGGCGTCTGCTCTCTTCTTCGCTTTTAAAGGGATAGTTAAACATTGTGGCAAATTGGCCCATTGCCATAATTCCTATAGTTTTAGGAGTAGGTTCGTTATCTTTAATTGTCGGTGCAAGCTATTTTTAGAACGGTGGAGCAGAGCCGCGAGCTGCTCAGCTACGCTACGGAGGCTTATGGGATTTCTTGGTTTCCCTCATCAAACTCATCAAATACACAATCCAACAACTCCAAAACGCTCTGGTGGACAAGTTGTGACCTGCACATTCACCACGCTATGAGATAATAACGTAACATTGCGAGACAGAGTAGTTTTCAAGGTAAATTCATGCAAAACCGCTGATGCGCGTTCCCGTCGGGGGGCAGTTTTTCGGCAAACAGACTCTGTATTTACCTCGAAAACAACTCTGTCTCGTAGCTTTCCGTTATTATCTCATAGCATGGTGAATATGCAGGTCACAACTTGTCCACCAGAGCGTTTTGGAGTTGTTGGATTGTGTATTTGATGAGTTTGATGAGGGAAACCAAGAAATCCCATTAGCCTCCATAGCGTAGCTCTGAGCAGCTCACGGCTCTGCTCCGCCGTTCTAAAAATAGCTTGCACCGACAATTAAAGGTTAACGAACCTACTGCTATGACTCTAGGGATTATGGCAATGGGCCAATTTGCCAAAATGTTGAACTATCCCTTTAACACTGTATATGTTTGTGTTTTTTTTCTTTGCAGTCTGTGCGTTTCCCTACATCCTGGCCTTCACAACGGACTCCATTGAGATCCGGCTGGTGGTCAACGGCAACCTTGTGTACACGGCCGTGGTCCCGGAGCTACAGCTGTCTGCTTCACGGGTCAGTACGACCGGCCGACGTCCAACACAACAGCACTGTGTCAGCTGGCACTTCGACAATAATCTATTTCCTTTATATTCTGTTATTCTATGAGGCCGGGTTATTATGTAGTAGAAATGCATTATGTGTGTGTGTGTGTGTGTGTGTGTGTGTGTGTGTGTGTGTGTGTGTGCGTGTACATCACACTATAGCGAGAGCTCCTCCATGTCGAGAGTGTTGTCAGTGTTTTCAGACCACACTGCGTTATAGAAGTAGCTGTCTCAGCTCTCTCATTTCAATCAATCTTTATTAGCCCAGTGGGAAATACAGCCGGCAATATGCATGGCTACGAAGCAATAATACACTCATAAATCATACGCATAGATAATTTAAAGCTAGACCACAGTGCACCTCGCATCAAATAAACACTTTTTCTTCCACTATTCTTTTTTTTACTTTCCTGCCTCTTTCTATTCTGTCCCTTTCTTCTTTAAATCTCCTGGAAGGAATCATGCACTCACGCTCCCTCTCTCCCTCTCTCTCTCTGTCCGTCTCCCTCTTGTTTTTCCACACACAGTCGGACATCTACTTTGTCTCGTCGGCCCCGGTGAGCTCGGCCTCCAACTGCAGTTCGAGAGACACCAGCTCCCAGAGTTCGCCGCAGACGCCCACCGGCTACGAGATGCCCGTGTTCCCTTCGCCACTCGGTGATGGTAAGGCAAACGTACCGCAGGCTGATGATACTGAAGTCTTTTTTCTTTTTTTCTTTTTTTAATGTCTGGGTTTGCCGGCAGAGCTGTTTGACTTGGATGCTCTGTTGCCCCAGAGCTTGAGGGTCCATTTACATAAACTTGACTCAGCAGGATGGTTCATTGAAGCCGCAGCCTTTAGCCGGTTAGTTCACCAGAGTTGAATCATGGGTTGATATTAAATTGCATTCGTCTTTCCAATGGCTATTACCTCATCTTTTCACACTTTATAACCCTGACGTAACTGTGACCGATGCCCTCAACGACGGCTGCAGCATACAACAGAAACAAGTCTCCTCTCCGATTTTTCTTTTCTGTTTTAAGTTCTATAAGCTTATAGATAAAAATGTTTTAGGTCATTACCCAAATTCTGTAATTTGACATACAGATTAAAGGGTTGTCCGTGCAAGCTATTTTTATAACGGCGGAGCAGAGTCGCGAGCTGCTCAGAGCTACGCTACAGAGGCTATTGGGATTTCTTGGTTTCCCTCATCAAACTCCAACAACTCCAAAACTCTCTGGTGGACAAGTTGTAAACTACACATTCACCACGCTATGAGATAATAACAGAACGTTACGAGACAGAGTTGTTTTCGGGGCAAATGCAGAGACTGCTTGCTGAAAAACTGCCCCCGGCAGGAAAGCACATCAGCGGTTTTGAATGAATTTACCTCGAAAAAAAACTCCCATTAGCCTCAGAGTCCGTAGCGTAGCTCTGAACAGCTTGCAGCTCTGCTCCGCCGTTCTAAAAATATCTTGCACCGACAATTAAAGGTAACGAATCTACTCCTAAAACTATAGGGATTATGGCAATGGGCAGTTTGCCAAAATGTTGAACTATCCCTTTAATATCAAATCTTTCGTGCAGCCATTTGCTTCTATGACTAAAGAAGCGATGATCAAACTTACGGTGTTGTTTTCCGACTGAGAAACGTACTGACAAAAAATGTGAAATACAGAAAATCTCTCATATGAAACAAAACAACCTGTTGTAGCTTAGAGAGAAAAGTTTGTGTCGGTGCAGGAGCTCATGACTCTCAGAGTAACAAGCTGATTGAGATTCAGAGCCTTTAACAGGAGAATAAGAAAATGGAGTGAAACAATTCGGCGCTCTTGTTTTATCGCCCCTGTTACATTTCATTGCTGAGCCGGGATCATTTAGAAAACTTTGCCTGCTGGTGCATTCAAGGACCCACTGACTTAGTGAGTATTTACAGCAGCAGGACGGCACATGTGGGTTTAAATTCCTGATTTAAAAAAGAAAAAAGAAAAAACAACAACATCAGTGGCCAATGTTCAGTGTGTAATGAATTCGGAACATGTCACCCGCTGTAACAGTGTCGGCTCACTGATATGTTTTTAATAGTTCTGGGACAACAAAGCAGCTCCGGGGCAAAGAAGAGAAACGAGTCTGTGGATACACACACGATACTTTGTTTGTACGTACAATCAGTCTGCTGCTGCTTTTGTTGCCAGTTGTAAATATGATGATTCAGAGGCAAAAGGGGGTAAAAAAAAACAACAAAAAAAACATGCAAAAGCATCGTTACAATCTTACTAACTGCAGATTACCTCAAGAGGAACAACCACCGCCGCCGCTGCCGCCGCCGTCCAGAGAGACAATACGTGTCCTCAGAGGCTGAGAAAGCTTTCAAGGATGATTAAGGATCAATACCACCGGCCCCTCCCTTCCACCCCCAGTCCACTTTCACCCCGCTTCCTCCTTCTTCTTTTATTGTATATTTGACCAGTCGCTCTCCCCCTCCCTTCCCCATGCACGCGGCTGACCTCTTTCAGACGCTTAACAACTGTCTGAAAATGGGGTTTTTTATTTGTGATGCACAGCTGTAGATGTTGTCGTCGTCGTCATTGACTCCGGGCTTTTGTCAGCTCAGCATGAATCAACAGAACGACGGCTGATGGCAATGTCAACTCCTTTAGCGTTCATTAGACTTTTTTTCTAGCCGGTTTAAAAAGAAAAAAAAAAAAAAAAGGACACAAAGTCGTCCTAGGATGCGTCCATCTAGGACAAAGCTGGAGGAAAACAATTATGAAAAATGTCCCGCTTGTCTCACTGCTGCTGGCTGCAACTATCAAGGCATCAAGGCTTCTCCTGAGGGGGGGGGGCGGGTATTTACAGGTCCCATTAAGGCTTAACAGGGAGGGCGGAGGAGGAAGGGTCTGTGGCTGTGTGGCTGCTGCAATTAGCCGAGGACGGCCGGGGTTTGATGATGATGATGATGATGATGATGATGATGATGATGGTGATGCTTTCAGGCTGGTTTGGTTCGTTTTCCCCCTCCGAGGGATTCTCATTCTCTTTCCCCCCCTGTTTTCAGCTGGTTATGCATATGATTCGCCGTCACCGGGGCATAGGCTATATATACGTTACAGTGGAAAACCTATACTTTGTGTGTGATCCTTAATGTGTGTACTGTGTGTGTGTGTGTGTGTGTGTGTGTGTGTGTGTGTGTAACCCCTCTTCTTCATCCCCTGGTTCAGATTCTATACGGATCCCCTATGGTACCAAGCTTTCCCTGTACATGTCTAAGGATGCTGAAGGTACTCGGTCCATGAAAATTTTTGCTCATAAATGGCGCCTCACTAACATGCACGTGCTCCCAGAGTGTATCACCCTGTCTGCTCCAAGGCGGCATGTTGACTTGAACGTTGGTTGAATGTTAAGTGAACATTATGTCTTCCCCAACCCCCCCTCCCTCCTCCCTCCTCCCTCCTTCCTTCACCCCCCAACCTCCTCCTCCTCACCACCCTTCTTCTGTCTTAACTAATTAACGCATTAGTGTGAGGAGGAGAGAGAAGGATGAGAGGTGGAGGGATGATGCAGAGTGCAAAGTTTTGAAAAAAAAGAAAAGAAAAGTGAGGCAGAGGGAAGATAACGTTGATCAAGACGGAGGGTTTTCAAAATTACCAGAGGAGGAGGAGGAGGAGGAGGAAGGAGGAGGAGGAGACGCAGGAGAGAGGTATGCATGAGGATGAGAGCGGGAGAAGGGAGGGGTTGTGTACAAGCAGGAGGTTGAGAGAGAGAGAGAGAGAGAGAGGGAAGGAAGGAGGGAGAGAAGGGAAAGAGGGACGGAGAAGACACGTCTGCCGCAGCATGATTTACAGATTGCACTGTCGCCATGGAGACTTTTGTCAGCCCTCTCTTCGATCCAAAGTGGTTGTCCAAACAGCGGTGCCACAATCTGAGGGTGAGGGAAGGTAAAGGAGGAGGAGGAGGGTGTAGCAGAAGGGGAGAGAAGGGGGTGAAGGAGAGAGGAAGAAGAGAAAAAGAAAGAAAGAAGAGAGAGAAAGAGAGGTGGAAGGGGCGCTGACAAAAATCCCATCCTCTTAACTGCCTGTGCACCTGCTGTATCTGCTCCTCGGGGAGGGTTTGATCTGACGTAATCGCATCAGTAATGTGAACAAGATGCTGTTACTGATGTGGCTGTTAGCCGCCACCTACCACTGCACCTCCACTGGCTTCAACACACACACACACACACACATATATATACACACATACACACACCAAACACCTACAGATTCATCCTCCAATTAGAGCTGAAACAACCTCCCTCACATTCAGATCTGTTTCATCCATCCGCCAGTGTGATGGAGCGTGACACTTCCCCGGGTCCAGAGACGCACGTGGAATATATTGATCTCTTTTTGCGATTGTATATTCCACATATCTGCATGCTTTGCCACGTTTTTTTTTTTTTTTTGCCATTTTCACTTCTTTCTTTCTTCTTTTTTTATAGCTGTATGGTGACAGCACAGGTACAGGAGAGAGGATCTGTAACAACACTAACACAGTGTACCTGTCAGACGTCGGCACTGACCCTCTGTTTTTCTCCGCGGCTCTTTAACTCACCTCTCACCCGCTGACATTTCAGATGAGACGCTCCTCTTTGTGCGGCCGTATTAGCCTCCACAAGGATTTCAGTCTCATCCATGTTATAGCCTATACCACCGGCCTGCCTCAGTGGAGCAGAGTGTGTACGGCGAGTGTGTGCAAATGTGTGTGTGTGTGTGTGTGGCTGCTAAACTGCAACACTACTGCTCCCTGGTGGTCAGAGCAGGGCACTGCAGGCTGGCACACGTACTGCAGCTCCACCAGCAGACAGTCGGTGCCCTCTGAAAAACTGCAAACACCCATTTAATGTATCCCAAACAGACTTTAAGCATTTATACTCTGTGCTGCTGAATAATAGATGGTCTGCTCTAAACGGCTACAGCTCAACAGTTATATCACATTTAGCTCTCCACGGCAGCGATGAGAGGGTTTGAGATCACTCGCTGTAGCAGAAAATTGGACTTTTACTCATTTTATAGTGTCTTTATTTCAATATGGAGGTTTGATCCTGTCATGTCAGGTTGTCAACTCACAGATTCGTCAAAATACAATATGACTGTGAGTGACTGAAGCAGAGATTGTGGGTTTATTAATCAACAAAAAGGTTATTTTTTGCTTATTTTAGTTCATAAGCTCCCAGTTACATATTCTTTAACACACATTACTTTAGGAAGCTGTTGCTTACAGTGACTTTCTGAGGCTTGGAGTTAGTTATTCAACATAATAAACATTTTTGTCACTATGCCTGCTGTTGTAAGCACCCATCTGTTTTGACAACTTTCTCTACTGATGCATTCAAGGACTTGCTTTTTTCAAGTTAAGCTTTTGACATTGACAGTAGCCTATGTTTGCTTGCTGTTTGTGTTGTGATTTTTACCATAGTAGAACAACTTCTAGTTGTAGCAAATGTTAAGAGTCCTTGAATGCACCACTGAGAGAAATAGTTTGACATTCTTCACCGAAAATATAGAAAACAGGTGCCGAAAACGATGAAGGGCCATCGTTTAGATCTGATAGCACCACTGTCATGTCTTTACTGTAGGCCCTATGCTACAGAAGAATATGGAGCAGGTGGAGCAGGTTAGTTTAGCTAATCAGAAAACCTAGAAACAGCTAGTCTGCTCTGGCCAGCAACAAATATGCCAGCCAACAATTTGTACAAAAACTAAAGTGTTAAAACTGTGCTGTAAGGCTGCTAGCAGGTGAATTTTCACACTTTGTAAGACAGGCTAGCTGTTTCCCTCCGCTTCCAGTCATTATGCTAAGCTAACCGCCTGCTGCCTCCAGCTTCATAGCATTCAGACACAAGACCATATCAACCTTCTCCTATATCAATCAGTAAATCAACATAATGTAACCAATTTTGAACTAAAACATCAAGTTCAAGGATGAGAGAAGATTCGGTGTCTGGTTTGCTTTGAATGCATATGAGCAGCTTCTGTAGCTCAAAGACTAAAACATGCAAAAAGACTCTGGTGCTTGAGGCCGAGAGTTTCATACATTTCTCATTCACTGCCACACATTCCTCTCCCCTTTTTATTTGTTTCCTCTTTCTTTTCTCTTTAAATGTTGTTTTTTTTTTACTCATCATGTGTCTTATCCCTTCTTTCCTGACTTTACCCCCCCTACGGCCCCCCCTCTCTTTTTTTCTTCTTCCATCCTCCTTTTCCTCTGGGTTTCCTTCCCTCCCCCAGGTGAAGCCTCGTGTAAACACATCTTCAAGATCCCTCTCTGTAACTTGGTGGGCCGCAGCATCGAGAGACCCCTCAAGTCCCCTCTGGTGCACAAGGTCCTGACGGCGCCGGCCCCGACCATGGTGTCCTCGACTCCTCTCATCTCTGCAACACACTCGCTTTCCCTGTCCCGCATGGAGATCAAAGAGATAGCCAGCCGCACGCGGAAGGAGCTGCTGGGTAAACTGGAAAGCTCTTAGACCTGTCTACCTAATAATGAGTTTTCTTTGTCTTTGTATAATCTAAAAACATAACATAACATAATCTAAGCATCTAAAAAGTGCTGCAAGACCACACACCTGCCATTTGTAGATTCACTCTTGCTCCCATTAGCTATTTGCTATAATCACGTTACCATAACCTTCAAGATCCGGCCGGTTCTGACTCGATTTGGAGCAGTAAAATAATCACACACACATGAGGATTAATTTGATACGTAATCATTTGTGACAAGCTTCAAATCAGGCCACACTGCCCCAGTTGTTGGGAGGGAGAAACATCAGGCCTAAAACTGTCCAGTGTGTGTTCAGGCAAGGCAGTAATCTAACATTTTGAGAAATATAGGCCTACACATTGGCTTTCTTGCTTAAAAATAGTTATTTCTGCTAAATGTAAGACTATAGGCCGGCAGCCTGTTAGATTTAGCTTATTTTAAAGAATTATCCAGCTTGTCTCATTGTTAAGGTGCCTCGAGCAAGGGTTTCAAATGTGTGGCCAGGATGAATTTACTAAGTGTGAAAATTACATAGAAAACAGAAGAGACATAATATTGTTGAAATATCACATACCTTTCTCAAGAAATTTCAGGTTGTTCGTGACGTTTTGTAAAAGGAGGACAGTTCAGTTACTAACTGTAAACATCTTAATAATGTAGCCTACTTGAAATTTTTTTGTGTTCTCGTTATTTATACGTTATTATGCTATTATTTTACTAGTCCGGCCCAGTTGAGATCAAATTGCGCTGTATGTGGCCCCTGAACTAAAACGAGTTTGACACCCCTGCTTTTAAGCTATAACCAAGTAGCGTGGTCTATGCTCGGCTATTCCTTGAAAGTAGAGGACAAACATTAACCCACAACTTGTCGTTTTGTGGTTCCTTCTGTTTCCAGTCTTCATGCTAAGTTAAGGCAAGGCAAGTTTATTTGTATAGCACATTTCCGCAACAAGACAACTCAAGGTGCTTTACATAGAACATAAAAAGCTAACATTATTTAAAAACAGACAAGAGAAAGAATTAAAACAGGTATAAAAAGAAGTACAACAGAAAGGGAGACAGAACAACTAAAACATAGTAAAAAAAAAAAAAAGATACAGGCGTACAGCTAAGATAGGCTAGCCAGCTGGTGGCTACAGCTTCATATCACAGATATTTGTGATATTTGTTGGTCTTCATATTGAACTCTCTGCAAAGAAAGTCGGACTATTTGTCTGAGTCTTGTCTGTTTTCCGTCCCCTGGTTCTGATGAAGGTTTGACAGAGGAGCCGAGCGGGAAGTCGGACAGTGGGACGGTCAAACAGAGGAGGATGAGCAAGAAGAACACCGAGGAAGAGCCCAAAGCTCGAGTACTGACGTCAACAAACAGCGACAGGTGACGGTGACACATTCAATGAGCAGCAGCAGCACGTCAGACTGAGGCGTTAAAGTCCCCCTAAAGAGGCATTTTAAAATTTGTAAAAATGCTCTGCTATGACTATTTTTTGATTAAAATTGCTTTCCCACAAAAAAGTTGTTTAAAAAAGCTCCCAAATAGGATAAAAACAGGTACTATTTCTCCCTCATTGAAAAAAAAATCCAGATTCTATGAATATTCATGAGTATGCAAATGCATCATGACTTGCGCCCGCCCACCGCCACCGTGTTGCTAAGTTGCACCGAGGTCCGAACCCTGATCTTACCGCATTCAAGGCGGCGACTAAACCTCTGGGCCACGGCAACTAATGATAACATGCATGAACATCTGGCTGTGTAAGTAGATCACATCACAGTGAACAACAAATGAGATGCAAACAAAATCAACGGTTGGTTGCTAGTTTCGTGACGCATGAAAACTGACTCCAATTTGAAAATTTGAATCCAGTTTTTTTCAGACTCTGGTTTTGAAACTGCATTTATTTTCAAGTCTAAAATGCTCAGTTATGGCGTCGTGGATTAGCAATTTTGCTCCTGAAATGCCTTGTAGCAGAGCCCCCACACACTAAATTGACATGTTAATAATTTCAAAAAGGACATTTTTGGTTTAGGGGTCTTTTTTTTTTTTTGAACATTCTGTGTATTGAATTTATCCATATTCAAGACAAGTGTTTAAGTGACTTATTGTGAACATATTTTTTTCAACCCGAACCCCCCTCCCATTCCCTCCCCGCATTTCCCATTACTGGGATACTGTATGTCAAAAATGTACTTACAGTAAATACAAATTATAATACAGTAGGATCAAGACATAAATAAAATAAAATAAAATAAATGAAAATAGTAATAATAACAACAAGTAATAATAAATAGATTAATAATGAGATAGAACAAATGGAGAGAACTACATAGTGAAAATACATAGATTAGTAAAAGGAGAAGTTAAACAAAATATAGATAGTTAGATTTCTCTAGTCTGTGTTTAGGGGGTCTTTAAGTGATTTGTACTTGAGCTGTTGAGTCTCTCTGTGCTCAGCAGGTTAACCTCCGAGTCCATCGAAGCAGACCTGGACGTCCAGCTGCACTGTTCGTCCAGCTCGGAGGCGGAGCCGGAGAAGGTGATGCTGCGAGCGGAGAGCCCGCCCCTCGCCAGCGCCTTCGCCCTCTCAACATCCTTTGAAGAAGATGTCCTGGACCTAAAGTGAAGACAATCCCATTGTGCACTTCTCTGCCCCTCCACTCCTGTACTGTCACCATTATTTTATAGTTTTGGTTGGTTTTGTTTTTAAATTTGTTGTTTATTGGATCCTCTATTTTTTTTGTTTTGTTTTGTTTTGTTTGTTTATATCCCTGTACCTTGGGTCTCTCCATACATCGGACAAGATGGGTGCAGTGGGAGTGTGAAGCCGTGTCTGTGTGTGCGTGTTTGTTTTTCCGTGAGCAGTCCCTCAGCCACTTGTGTGTTGGGTGTTTGTTTGTGTTGCCCCCGCCGCAGCAAATAACCCAAAGAGGCGATGAGGTTTGTGTAAGACGCCGTGGTGGTTTTTAATTAATTCAGAGCTCTGCAACAGCTTCGAAAGTAACGTTTTGATTACGGTTTGATCCCCAAACCACAAACTGAATGTAAATCTTTACACCGAGGCCCAACTCAACTAAAAAGTCTCTGCGTTCACGACGACGCCCTCGGAAGTTGCCAGAGCTTAATATGTGTTGTATATTATGTGATTATTTCCGATTCCACTTTCAAATGTTGTATGATATGCATATGTATGTGTACATCTGTTTATACATGAAAATGCATACACAGTGACGGGCGTGTATGCTTGTCATGCCTGTGATGCACATTTATAGATATATTATAAAAATCCATTTTATTCCCATATTTAGTAAAAAAAAAAGTATGATGTTTTATGCTCTCTGCACATATTTAGTCCTTATTCTTCTCCTTAACTCACAGTACACAGGTAGACAGGGCTGGAGGCAAAGTCTCCCACAAGTGCCATTTCCCAGCATCCTCCACTGAACCACACCTCGCACAGCCGCCGTATTCTGGCGGCGTCTTTGACAGTAGCAGCCATGATTGTAGTCCACATTAGATAACTACAGTGAAACCACAACCACCTTCCATTAAGGATAAAGTCGCTCATTGGAGGCACGCTCACTCAAAGGCACATGCACTAAAACATTTTACCCTAACAAGAATGAGCCGACTTTAAAATCTTGCATGAACACGCCTTCGCTACAAGTATTGTGTCTTCTGCGCCAAAATTAGCTCCTCTGGAAACATCGTACCAAACATAACGGCATAAAGCAAACCACAACCTGAGATGAGAGAAGACGTGTGGGTGTTAAAAGGAACAAAAAGCATTTCCTTTTCTTTCTTTTTCTTACTAGACTGTTATGTACGGTGGTACAGTGAGGGAACTATAGATAAAACCAACAAGTTTAAGGCAAAGACTACATATATATTGTCATAAACTGAGATGGTAAAAGCAGAATTTTGTCAAAAAGATACTACTCACTTTACACTAAAATAAAAGTAAATGTGAAATAATTTTAGTTTTTGTCTCTTTCTGTATGTGGAAGGTGCAGAAAGGCAGTGAACTGGTCGAAACATTAATGTAGAAAGTCAAAATATGTAAGTTATTATAAATTCACAGAAAGCATTTCATATAAATAGAGAAAACACAGAGAACTGAGACCGTTGTAACTATGCTGCCTTCACCCAACTAAAAGTAACCAGTAAAGAGTGACTGAAAATTGAAATTTAAACTTAATAGTATTAGAATATTAAATTACAACGTGGAAAAACTACAACTGAAAATCATGTAAAACTGGAAAATATATCAAACTAACTAAGGAAACACTGATTTACACTAACAAACTGACCAGTTCACTGGACACGCAGTGAGTTTCAAACACCATTTGTCCATTGACTTGAAAACCAATGCAGACACAATAAATGTATATTAGGTGATCAAAAATTAGACATTATGTTATTAATTAAACCAATAGGACTTGAACTGCTCATCATTCAGAGTCTACCTAGAAACATACAGCCTTAAATCTGCACAATAACTTCCTGCAGCCACTGAGACACACTTTATTATTTTCATTATGTAAAATTGAACAGTTTTAAACTCAAACTTTCAGATGACTCGAATGTTTTAGTTTAGCACTTACATAAAGTTGGAGAATGCATAAGAGATGGATTAAAGAGGCGGATTAAAACAGTCGCAGCAAAGGCTGGGGTATTCAAACTGTTAAGTGTTTGATGGATCCTACATTTCCCATGATGCATCTCAATAGCATCTTTCACTAGACCCTGATTTCCCCTCTCAATGCACACCTTTTTCAGTCGACTTCCTTCCCAGTTTGTACTGAACCGTGTCTGTTGAAAGGTTTGATGCTGCATTCAAGTCACATTGAATTATTGTAATTATGAGTTTTCTCTCAAATCTATGACTCAGAAATCATTTATCACCAATTGCTGAAATACAAAACAATAGGCGCTCACCCAGAGACCGCTGATCTTTGTAATTAAACCTCAATTTAATAGACGTGGTGTTCACTTCTGTTGTGCTACATAATTATAGCAGTTCACAAATTATTTTTTCATCAAGTGAGTGTCAGAAATTCCTGTTATCTCCCACTGACATGACATTTTTTCCTCCTCAGTTGCTCCTAATTACAGTTTAAACTATGTGACTTGAATGCAGCATCAAGTCTCAAATCCAAACTGAGAAAATCCTGATGATTTGAATGATGAAGGTTAATTACTGTACAGGGATCATTTGACTTTTTTGTAGGACTCTTATAAAAGAACAAAACCAGTGGAGAGGGTAAAAGAAATTTTTAAAAAACACTTAGCCTACAGACAAAAAAAAAAAAATACGTGTTAGTCCAGGTTGCTAAGAGGATTTCCCTCTGCTCTCTGTTTATGCAGCACTGCAGCATCTGCCAGGTGAAAACAGCATAGAAACAAATGCAGTGTCCTGATGAAGCAGCGGGGTAAAAGTTTGGCCTCGAACTCAACAGTGGGTATAGTGACAGTCAACATCAGCTAATAGAAGCTTATTTTTCCTGAGAATATTAATTAAACGCATCAGTGTTGAAGCTGGATCAAACATGAAGCAGGGGAAATGTTTGGAGTCATGAACACTAAGATGCTCAGTTAAAAAACAAAAAGCAAGAAGCAGGAAACAAAGCAGGAAGCTTTATTATTATTATTAAAAGAGGCCGGCTGGGATCAGTGGTGCTGTCTGACTCTTGATGCTGGAGTGTGGGTGTGAGAGAGAGAGAGAGAGCGCCTCTGTGTGGTGGTTTCACGACACTGCAGCAGCACTTCACATTGATGCATGAGCCTCCTCTTCCTCCCTTTCCCTCCTCCTCCTCCTCCTCTTCCTCCTCCTCTCATGCCCTCCCGCTGCCTGTCTCGGTGTGAACCCTCCTAACACCCTCATAACACAGCTCCGAAAACTAATAAAGGGAATAAGAAGAACAGAGGATGAAGGTGGGGGTGGGGTGAGGAAGAGGGAGGGGGAGTTTACAGTACACAGGTAACTCTACTTTAGTGTTAATTGCTCTGAATGAGTGTGGGTGACTGTGGGAAACACTGCTTCTCCCACTTACGTTGTTCCTCTTTCCCTTGTATTTCTGTCAAGTACTCCTTGTTTCTACCTCCCCTTGGCATTTTCACTGTTTTTTCGTTTGTTTATTTGTTCGTTTTTGTTCGTTTGTTTTTGTATTTGAATCTATATTTACTGTTTAGACTGTTGCTGAACCTCTCTGTGATATCAAAACGAAAGAAAATTAACAAAAAAACACCAAGTGTCTTAAAATATTGTATTGCCATCGTTTTTAATGCCAAGTACTACTTGTACATGTTTGTGTATCAAATGTGGCCTCAAATGAAACTGAACTATATTATTATTATTATTATTATGATTATTATTATTTGAGCAGTTATTTTAAACAAGTGCTGTAGACCACTGCTGTGAAAGTAGTTGATTCTGTTCATTGATATGTAATAAATATTTATGAAATTTGAACTGTTTGCCTCGTTATTTGTTTGTTTTTACAATTTCATGGTAGAGGCTTTTTGCAGTCACAATTTCTTTAATTAATTTTCGAATAGATTCCCAGAATGCACTTGGAGTCTTTGGTGATTTTACATTTTTAAGGCCCAAACCAGAGCCCAACCAATATTAGATTTTTGCAGCCAATGCCAATATTGATATTAAGTCGTAAAAACTAAAAAATGTTTTGCATTGACCCTTCTAATATGATTCAAACACTTATATAGAAAAAAGGAAAGTCCACACCAACAACAGCTCCGGAGCAATAATTTATTATCACCAAAAAAGGTGTAACTTAATTCTGAGGAAGGGTTTCTGTCCCGAAACCTTACACTCTCCTTTTTGGTGATAATAAAGTATTGCTCTGGAGCTCTGCTGGACTTTCCTTTTTCCTATGATTTACTTGTGTTGTCTGGCACCCAGCGTAGGGATGTGTGTGCTTTTTCTATTTTTTCAAACACTTATATAGCCTACACACAGATACGTATCAAAGGTTCAACATTTTACTATATAACAATAAGTAACTTTCATTATTCAAAATGGCCTCAGTTCAGCACTGCGGTAAATGCTTGGAAAATGTCATTAAGATAAATAAAAATAACATTTTCTCTTCACAACATGACCTCAATGACCCACTCAGCAGCTTTGAACACCAAACTGTCAACCGCCTATGCTTTAGTCCAATGACGCTTTAATCCCTGCAATCTTAACAACTCACCATGAGGGCAGGTTGGGACGGCTCTGAAAAGTCACATTTAGGCCCAGGCGACCTTTACGACCCCCACAACAACCCACCCAGGACCAGCCCCAAGGGTTTCAAATACCTGGGACTCTAACATTAGATTTTAGATCTGAGGAAGCCTTTTGAACGAGGAGAGAAATGTTGCCAAGAGTGAGAAGTGAGAAGTGCCTCCAATTAGAGCAGCTAACGACCATGACCTGGATGAACGAGAACCTACTACACAGACGTGTGAGGTGAAACTGAAAAATCGCCTCTCTCTCTCTCCTAATAAACAAACTAGAAGCAGAAGGACGAGTCTGCAGCCTGATGATGGCGCTAGATGACAAGTCAGACGGATCAACAGAGTCACTGCAGGTTTCATCCTGACAGTAACATGACTGTGTGTGTGTTCAATCCATCAAAGAGTTATTGAGACGTTTCACTAAAACAATAAATGTGAGGACTCACCACCAGTCGACAACCGTCATCCTCCAGAATTTATCGCTGAGTCACTGGGAGTCACTTCTTCCTCGGGGAAACATGATGTCAGAACAGGATTTCATTGCAATCCATCCATCCAGTAGTTGTTGTTGTTAGGATGTCTCAGTGTTTCCTGCTTTTCCACCATTCAGGGCCGTTGCTAATAATTCTGGGCCCCCTGAAAGAATACTAAAGTGGGCCCCTGCCCCCTGACTTTTCCACTTTTTTTCTTAAACTACGTACGTATTATCATTTTTTATTTAGCCTACTTTGTTTTTTTTTTTTTTTTTTTTTTTTTTTTTTTTTTTTTTTATATTTTTCGGCTTTTTGCCTTTATTTGATAGTGATGACAGTAGAGACAGACAGGAAATGGGGAGGCAGAGAGAGGGGGAATGACACGCAGGAAAGCCTACTTTGTTTTGATGCTAATGCAGCATTACTATGAGTATTAGTCAGGGTCTTAATGCAGAATAATTCATTTATACAAATATTAGACTACTTTTTGGGTCCTACTGGTTGCTGGGCCCCTAGAATTATCATTGTCCATCTGCCACTACGCTGAATTACATCTCAGCAAAAAGCATGGGGTGAAACATTTATACAAACACCTGCTTATGATCTGTTACGCTCAACATCATTTTATATCTTATCTCTCTGCACCTGGTGAAGTTTCTATATTGTATCATCTGTATGTTCTTGATGTTTTATCTTTTATCTTATCTATTTTCAGGTTTTGTTTTTCTTTCACCTGTGCTTCATGACATCTCTGTGAGGGATAATTGGTGCTGAGCTGCTTGAGTTTCATCCTCTCACCTCTGACACAGCTTTGAAACTCTCAAACCTTTCATCGCGTTTCAACCGGTGATGACATGCATGATGAAGTGTTTGCTCAAAGATTAATTCACACACACACACACACATGCAGTTTTCCGCTTAGCTGTGCACAAAAAAAGAGAGGGAAAGTCCTGATTCCCATCTGCAAGATGGCGATGATAATGATGAGTGTGGGTGTGATAATCCAGGGAGCCGCACTATTAGTTCCTGCATGTGTTTGTGCATCGTTGTGTGTGTGTGTGGCCACGAGGTGGGGCTAAGTAATGATATAACTGCAGTGTGATGAAACCACCAATTTGCTTTCTTTTGTCCAAGTTTATGACATTTTAATTTTCCCAAATTTCTTCACAAACTGATGCACAAACCCCAGTCCAGAACATAAACGGGTCTCCCAGCAGAGAAGCAGCCAAAACAACCACTTCAAGAGCTTTCTGTAGGAGCTATTATCACCCAATCTGGCGTGAAAGGGAAAACTTTCTTCTTATGTTGGCATACATTTCCTTTCACTCTTTGTGTTGTGGTCTGTGTGTGAGTCAGCTCCCTGTCAGAGTGCGACAGTGAAAGGAAACGTGAGGAGCGATAGTACAGTATGGAAGACGGTGAGAGTTGTTTCCTTTTTTCCCCCTGAGGTTACAGGCAGGTTGAGACGACCACACCGTTGAGGCTCACAAAGGCCACAGACACTCCCCTGAGCGTGGCGTGTTATTAGCTTTACGTTTCACCCAGATCGTATATAGTCTCGATGGAACCACTCATTCAAAGCGAAGGATTTTCCTGTCCTCCCCCATGCTTTCTGCGGGGTTTGTTATATCTCTTTTGTTTAAGGAGGTAACAACTATAATCACAAAACATTCCTTCTTTGTCATTTAACGCTGAGTCATCACTGGTAGGAAAATCACTGGGAATGGGATTACTGGGATTACATCATGGTGGAAAATGGTTTCTTCTCGCCAAATCCAAATCACAAAGGAGGGTGAGAGAGAGAGAGATGTGAGCCAAAGATGATGTGAAAACAAGGGGTAACAGAGCATTTCAATCACAACGCATCAAGTTGATTTGAGCAGCACGCTCCGTACTGTAATCACGCACGACTGAGCTCCCTGAGGTCTCCCGGTTCGCCTATATGGCTTCTTCTCTGCAGCGTCCAGCCCTGCAGGATACAACAGGGAGCACAGAGCAGCCAACAGGTCTTACATAATAGGTGAAGGAATGCTGGAGCTTTGCCTCAGACTTCTGGATCGTCTCACTCTCTCACGAACACAAAGTGGGGCCCAGTCCCCGTTAACGCTGACTGGAACACAGTGTCTCCTCCGCACAGCCGGGCAAAGTCAACAATGATGCCACGAAAGTACAGCAGAGGTCAGCTTGGTTGTGGTTCTGTTTTATTGTCTACAAAATGTGCACAGAGAGTCAAAAACAAAGCTATAAATACAAATTATTATTACAATACGTTAAAAAACAGTCTTGAAATGTGTTTTCACAGATAAAAGTTAAGTATTACACGTCAGAACAGCCACGCCGCTGTTTTCGGTGTGCTGTCTTTCTCTGCAGGTTGTTGTAAATATCCAAACTTCTGCCTTCTTCCTTACAAGGAACTTGAGAGCGTCTACTTGTAATCCACTGGAGTGCTATTAAAATCTCTCAACACGTCGTCAGTCACTGTGCCGAGATCCACTTCGGCCTTTGTTGAGGGTAGCATGCAAACAAATGTTAACACAACAGATGAAGTGTTCACACAGGAAACATGGCATGAATGGTGGTCTGTGTCGTGTGTAAACACACACACACACAAGAAAGGGGGGAGCAGGGATCAAACATGTTGTACAGTGGCAGTGCTGGAAAATGTTCCCAAAAGTCTAAAACTGTCAGTCAGTGAGATTTTACAGTCCATCAAAAAAACAAAACAAGAGAGCGATGAGCAACAACCTTCATTTGCATATTAAATACATGAATACAGTACAAGTGGTCCACTTCAATTAACTTTAAGGGATAATTCAACATTTTGGCAAATTGGCACATTGCCATAATCCCTATAGTTTTAGCAGTAGGTTTGTTACCTTTAATTGTCGGTGCAAGCTATTTTTAGCTCAGCGGAGCTGAGCCGCGAGCTGCTATTGGGATTTCTTGGTTTCCCTCATCAAACTCATTAAATACCCAATACAACAACTCCAAAACACTCTGGTGGACAAGTTGTGACCTGCACATTCATCACGCTATGAGATAATAACGCAACGAGTTGTTTAAGAGGTAAATTCATGCAAAACCGCTGATGCACGTTCCCGTCAGGAGCAGTTTTTCAGCAAACAGTCTCTGCATTTGCCTCGAAAACAACTCTGTCTGGTAACGTTCTGTTATTATCTCATAGCGTGGTGAATGTGCAGGTCACAACTTGTCCACCAGAACGTTTTGGAGTTGTTGGATTGTGTATTTGATGAGTTTGATGAGGGAAACCAAGAAATCCCATTAGCCTCCGTAGCGTAGCTCTGAGCAGCTCACGGCTCTGCTTCGCCGTTCTGAAAATATCTTGCAACTATAATTAAAGGTAACGAACCTGCTGCCAAAACTATAGGGATCATGGCAATGGGCCAATTTGCCAAAATGTTGAACTATCCCTTTAAAAACATTGGTCACATTTGTAAATAAAACAATAAAAAGAATACTGACGAACTCTCACAAACCCCAGAACTGGTGTAATCACACACCCGGCAGTTCACTGCACTCCCACTGACATTCTTGTCTCCCCTCCCTCCCTCCCTCCCTCCCTCTCAGGAGGCCTCTCTCTATCTCCACCTCCAGGGTTTGTTCTTGCACAGGCCACAAATCGTAACCAACACCTTTTTTTTTATGAGAACTTCAGTTCAAGTCCCTCGCCTTTTTTTGAGCGTTTTTGTATTTTTTTTAGGCGTACGCAGCGACGGCTATGAGAATCTGCACGACCATGGAGACACAAGGGATCTGCGCCACGGTGTAGGCCAGGGAGCGGGTGGGCGCTCGCAGGGCGAACAGGTAGGCGACGGTGTGCAGCACCCTGGCCAGGAAGAAAACGAGGAAGTGAAGGCGAGCCACGGACAGCGAGGGCCCGGTCAGGGAGTAGATGGCGCCCAGGAAGAGGAAGGGGAGGATGTTCTCCATGTCATTGATGTGAGCTCTGTGGGAGAGAGAGAGACACACAGAGGAGATTCATTCAGTCTGCAGACACACACACATCTGTTTTCACAGTCTGTAATGTTATGAGTCATTCATGAGCATTCCTCAGTTACTCCTGTTAGTCATTACAATCAACTAAAGTGGTCATCTGAAGAGTCAGAATACCAGAAAATGAAGGTGACTCAGGTTTGACCCGCCATGCATCACACAGCAGCAGACTTCTGTGACTTTCACTTCTTGGCATTAGTTAGAGAAGTTTCCTGTAAAGCTCCTTGAACATGATGTTGTAGACATGCACCTGACAGCTTGAGGTGAGAATGCTAAGGCTAAGGACTCACAGCAGGTACATGGAGTGAAAAACAAACTGAATAAATAATAAAACAATGAATAAATGACTCTTTCTTATTTTCCTTTCATGGCAGCCCAAACATGATACTTATCAGACATGCTACTATTTCCTGCTTCCTCTCCACCCACAAAGGTCTCAGCTTTAAAACAATATTATTCTGGAAAACCTCCTCCTTTAGCAGTTTTTGCAGAAAAGCTGCATTATAAAAGATACCATTTAGGCACCATGCTGCAGCAAAACTTCAGCACAGAGCCAGGGAAATAAAACAATTAAAAAAAAAAAAAGCTGCACATCAGAATTGGTAAATGTCTGCTCCATGTGCAACACACATTTGTTTCCTATCTATCAGCAGTTGGTGGATAGTTTGGGAAAACAGAGAGAGAATTACTTGGAAAACATTTGCTTCCCTTGCTGCTGTCATGGATCATGACAAGTTAAAACAAAGCTGAGCAGAACGACCACAGGCTGCCAGCAGGCTGCAGGAAAACACACGAGGAGCTGCATCACAATGGAAAATCTATCCTTAAATAATTACAACGAATTTGGCATTTGCAGGAAACTCAAGTGCGATCTGTTTTTCTTGTCGTAATCCATTTGGCACATGGATGAATCAAAGCCAATCAATTCCCAGAAGCTTCAGTTAAGCCAATGGAAAAATACTCCAAAAATAATAACCAGGATAAAACATAAGACAGAGAAGGAGGTGAATGGGATTATAGTCTTATCAGTGGCAGAAATTAACCAATGAGCTGCCCACTATTATTCTACTTTTTACACAACAACATTGGGTTTACCTATTAATGTTTTACATGATGATTTAAAGCATTATTGTGAATTAAGAGACTAAGCAGTGTATAAGATGTTAGATGGTAGTGTGTTACTGCATCCAATAATATACTGTCCTGTTTGTATACATTGACTTAGATTACTTTACATTATGTTCATGATACTTATATATGTTTGGGTAACGTTTTCCATGCATGACTTCTGTATAAAATGTAATCTACTGCTATTTTGATTCAGATCTGAATATTTATAACACAGTAACAGTGGATAATCGGGTAAAAACAGATGTTTGTGAATGTTTATTTGCTGGATTTCAATCTGCAAACGAGTGGATGAGTATTTCGTGACTGTGTCAAAAAGTTTGTGCTCTCACCTCCGGCATCTTTCCACATAAGGATCCTCTCTGTGAAACTGTAATCCTCCGTGTCTGAGCGCGTCCTCGGGGTTGGCAAAAGCCTGCCAGGAGAGGAAAAAGTCACTTAGTAGTGCTTATTATCTATGCAATTATCCCTATATGAGGTTTTTTTTTTTTAATAGGCTACGGGCTTTTAATACGCCTTCATTCTTTCCAACAGTCAGTGAACTCACCTTTTTGCGCAGCCTCACTTGTCCCGTTATTATCGCCACTATGTACATTTTTAACACCAGCAGGACGCCGTAGAAAACAAAACAGGAGAAAACGTCGTTCCTGATCGTGAGAGCCATGTCCGCTGAGATGACTGGGATGTTGTTGGTGATGATGGTGAAGGAGGCTGAAGCCGAGGAGCTGTGGGAAACCGCGCGAGCTGAAAGTGAGAGTGAGTGAGTCCGAAAAAAAGGGGCTGAGGCTTTTTAGTAGAGCGACGCCGGTGCTGCCCCCTCCCACTCAGGTTCATCTCCAACAGCGGAAATGTTTCCTTGAATTCCTTCATCCATGTGTCTGGTGTAGGTGAACCCCCGTGTGTATGTGTATGTGTGTGTGTGTCTATGAGTGAGAGAGTGAGTGTGTGTGTGTGTGTGTGTGTGTGTGTGTGTGTGTGTGTGTGTGTGTGTGTGTGTGTGTGTGTGTGTGTGTGTGTGTGTGTGTGATGCCATCATGCCTTGTGAAATCCAAATGCCAAAATCCGTTCCCCCCGGTTAAACTTCATTCATCATGAAGTGGCTATATTGCAACAAAGTAAAAGTTCCCGCTCACCAGGAAACCTTTGATTTATAACGTACTGGATTAAATCCAAGGAGTGTTTGAGTTTGGGTGACGTAAAAAAAACAAAACAAAACAAAAAAAAACACCCAACCCATGTGCATCAGACTCCGTGTCATCCGAGACATCCGTGTCAAGGATGAGACATGATGGACAAAGACAGAAAGACAGAATCTGGTACATTTTGGTGCTGGTTCTGGTTAAAGAGGCAGAACAAGAAATATTTAACACTGTCAGATTATAATCTGTATTTTAAAGGGATAGTAGCATTTTTTTTAAAAGTGGGGTTGTATGATCTACAAATATAGCCCCTAAGTACTTAAATTGCAGTAGAAGACTCTCTGCACTCCTCCCGTTAGCAACGCCAGCCCATAATAGCCCTGCCCAGAGATTTACAACATACAGTGTTGTGAACAGACCCAAAGAAACGGCCTATTTTCGCGGCCTAAAAGAGGTTTTACCTGAAAAAAAAATACACTGTTCCATTGTTCGCTATAATATAATTTTTTCCAGTCCTTCAAAGTGCAGGAAAAACGCATTTTTTATTTGGACCTAACCAACTCACGTATCCCTCCGCCCAGGGTTAGTGCCCGCTGATCAGCAGTTGGTTAGGTCCAAATAAAAACTGTGTTTTTCCTGCACTTTGAAGGGATGGAAAAAATGATATTATAGCGAACAATGAAACAGTGTATTTTTTTTTCAGGTAAAACCTCTTTTAGGCTGTGAAAATAGGCCGTTTCTTTGGGTCTGTTCACAACACTGTATGTTGTAAATCTCTGGGCAGGGCTATTATGGGCTGGCGTTGCTAAGAGGAGTGCAGAGAGTCTTCTACTGCAATTAAAGTACTTAGGGGCTATTTGTAGATCATACAACCCCACTTTAAAAAAATGCTACTATCCCTTTAATACATCTTTTTTATGTAAAAAAAAAAAAAACAACAACTAAGTAAGAGATAGACAGATGGATAGATTTGAACTTTGTGAGATACTCATGTGTATTTTTGATTCATTTCAATCAATGATCTTATTATCCAAAATAAATGTGTGATGTAAAATAAGTATTTATTAGTAGTATTAAATGTGACCAGCATTTTACTTATGTTGTTTTTTAAAATTGTGAGATGAGTTGCATTTCAATCATTCATGTAATAATATAAATAAGTGCTGAGGTCTGATTTTAAACAGTTTAGTGCAGATTCATCTAATAATCTTTGGATAATCTGGATCAGACAGACATGTGTGGGATTGTTTAATGCAAAGCTTTACTACTTTTAGCCTAGTAGTTAGCAGGTACCACATTTCCCACTGTACATTGTAGTAGACTAGTATAGGAGCATAATTTAGGTGTTAAGCATAGGTCAAAACTATTTTTTCCATATGAAGAGTCTCATCATTTCTTGTTCAGTTCATTCAAACGACTAAATGAAATGTGTATGAAACACCCACACAGAGACGTCTGAAAAGGTCCTGAAAGGTCGAAACACTTTAGGTTCAAGTCAAATTGGCAGTCTGTCATCCAACTCCATAAGTAATCATCATATACAATGCGTTTGAAGCAACTGGGAGAAGAAGAAAAACGTTCCCTTGTTCATAATGGGACTGTTTGACTCAAAGCCAGCATGTCTTTTCATTTACGTATTTTGGTGCTGGAGGGAAAAAAATAATTTCATGTCTGGCTGCTGGCACAACAAACTGCAAGGCTGGTTGCAAAACAAGGGGTATTTCCACATGAACCCAAATTCTGGTGAAGACTCAACCCTGAATTGTTGTTGCTCAACACCAGGATCTGACTTCACTTCAAGTCATAGGTTACAGTATGATGAGAGCATGTTGTGACCACAGAACCAATCAGTATTGTACTTATACTGTACTTGTTGCTTTTCTGTTTAAGAATAAATACTCAGTACAGTATTTAGATAACAGAACGGTTGTTAACCTACTTATTATGAAGATCAAGATAAACATTCAAAACACTCATTTAATCAGATATGATGTAGTTTGTTATAAAGAGGTCGCTAGCTAGACTACATACATGGTATGCAAAGGCACCCCTGGTCAAACTTTTTGTTGACATGAACAGTTAATCAAGTGAAAGATGAAATGATCTCCAAAAGGCATAAAGCTAAACATGAAAAACTCTTTTGCAATATTTGAAACAATATCAGTGTATTATTTTTGTTTTCTACAAGTTTAGAGTGAAAAAGTCAAAGTAGCACCCTGCAAAAGAATGAGAAACCCAGGAGCTTGAGCTTGAGCTCCCAGATAACTTTGACCAAGGTATCAGAAAAGCTATTATTTACTATCTATGTTTACACGCTGTCTGGCAGTACAGCCTATGATCCTGTCACTTCCGGTCTATGCAAGCGAAGGGGCAAATGAAAACATTGGGCGAAGAAAATCTGCATGCTTCACTTGGAGTCAACACAGTAAGCCACTCATAGCCACAAATAATGCTCAGAACAGCACCAAACGTCATCAACAGTACAAACAGGGTCCCAGCCCATAATACGAGGCATCAAACATCTGTTAGCTTAGCCTGGTTTTGAAAAGAGACGAAAACAACTCACCCACTCTCCTCCAGTTATACGCCATGCATCAACTTTCCGCGTCCAGCAAAACGTCCAGGCACTGACAACACACGTCCGAGTCCGACTGGCAGCACAAACATTCAGGAAGTAGAGTCCAAGCTCAAGGATGAAAATGTGTGATTATCCATGCATTACTCCATGCAATGCAGTCAAAGTTCCTATGTATCTTGCCTCTCAGTTTATAAAAGTTATTATCAAGTGTTCACGTTCACAGGGAAATGAACAGAATTGGGCATTTCTAACTCGAGATATTTGCGGGAGAAAATCACGTAAACAAGCGCGAGATTAGACGTGACGTCACGACGTTTGTTGCCGGAAGAGACTGCCTGTAACATAGTGTAGCAGACATCAACACGGCTGAATTTATGGAGTTTGAGAACAACGACGACTGGTTTCATTTCGATGGGCGCCCCTATCAATTTGAGACGGAGTTTACCGAAGACGAGCTGAATGAGGAGAAAAGTGAAAGAGGGAGAGATGCCGGTGGAGTCTATGTGCTGGACCTGGGGGAATCAAGTGGCCAGTGTGGTCACTGCCTGCCAATGTTTTAAGGGACATGTAAAAGTAACGCACTATAGCTTTAAATTGTTCTTGTCATTTTGCTGATGAAATTATAGTACAGAGTTATTCAGATACACCTACCGGTAAGTTGTCAAAAGTTCAAGAAGGCCTACTACGTACTTTGAATGCCATCTTTCTTCATGGTATATCATCGTGTTTAGTATATGATTGTCTCTATTGATGCTTTAACAATTTGGCAGCATTTTAATTAGTTTTACTAACTAGGGGGGTTTATTGGGTTAGGGTTTATACATAACAGTAGCCTATACTATTGCATTTATCTTCATCTGCAGAAAAAACAGCTGCTAATGTAGTGAAGTCGACAGCACATTAACTGCAAAAACTCAAAAATCTTACCAAGAATATTTGTCTTATTTCTAATTCAAATGTAATTTCTAGTCAAAACAAATCTAAGACTCATCACATAGAAAGTAGTTTGTTTTTTAGACTCTTTTTACTTTTTTCAAACATATTTTCACTTGAAATAAGTAGAAAAATCTGATAGTGGAGCAAGTTTTTCTTTCTTATTACAAGCACAAAAAAACCTGCTTTCACTGGCAGATTTTTCTACTTATTTCAAGTGAAAACTTGTTTGAAAACAAGTGAAAATTATCTAAAAACAAGTTAATTTTTAGGTGACAAGTCTTATTTTAAGTGGAAAGAGATTAGTTTTGATTAAAATTTTTTGAGTTTTACAGTGTTTACTTTCAGCTACATTTGTGATTTTTTTTTTGCACCACTACATCATGTTAATCAAATTCAACCTCTGCAAAATGATCGATCTAATTTCATGGAAAATTAAAACAAACATCATTTCTCTTCAGCACTAATGAACACATTTATTGCACATTTCCATCTTATGGTTATTATTTGCACGTTTGTGTCATGACCAAGGTCTGGACTCAGCCGTCCGTCCCCTGAGTCTGCCAGTCCAAGGTGAGCGAGCTGCCTGAGCTGGTGTCGTCGCAGCAGTCCTCGGCGTCGGAGAAGGAGGACATGTAGTGGAGGCCCGTCACTCGGTGGTAGCCTCCCTGCAGCATCTGTGGGTAGGAGGTGAGCTCCATGGCCCGGCGGCCCGTCCTGCCCACCCTCACAGTCCACATGTCCACCAGCTGGGTGCACATGGCGCAGCCCATCGTGTGTGTGTGTGTGCAAACAGGTCAGCGGACAGATAACACAGATACACACAGTTACTCTACACACTCACACTTACACATGTGCAGTCATCCTCACCCCCATGTGATTCACCAGCTTCATTAATACACATGAAACATCTGCACTCGACAATGTATTTACATATACTGAGACCTAATATTTACACATACCTGGAATACGGTAATCCACTGTGTTTGTACAATATGGTAGAGTATATTTGCAGCATATCAAGATATGTGGTCATTGTTAAAACATGGCCACATATTTTACTGTTTTCATATACTGCACACTGAAATACTGAAAAGCTGATGTATGGTCATTTTAGTTTGTGGACATTACTTTAAATGCAAATATACTGAGCTTTTATGGGTCATGAACAGGTTTTTATATCTTTATTTTAGATTTTATTAATCTTTTAAAGTTGTTAAAAAGTGTATATTGCTATGATAATTATTATTTCCACATATAGGATATTTATTGGGAACTGTATGATGAATGACTGAATGTATTTAACATGTTTGCACACGTTTTTCTATGTGATTCTGGAGTGAAAACATCAACTGATTCCCAGCCAAAGCCTGTGAGTAAGTGTTTCCCTACGTTATGTTTACCAGGCTTTTCCTTTTTTTTCTCTTTTTTTGAAAGGCTTGAGGCAAAAAAAAAGAAAAAAAAATCAGACAAGCACGGAGAGGGAGGCGCAAACACAGAGTACCAAACAACAAAGAGGGAATCCACTGATCGAGTTTGGTCCTGTTGTCAAAGCAACCAAAACACCTCGGCAGTCTTAGATCCAGCCCTGCCTGCAGGGCCCGACGAGGGCAACCTGGAGTTTAAAAGGTCACGGAGTCATGACTTAGTCTGTCTGTCTCAAGGTGTCCTCCATCACTCAGAGCTGCTACACACGGCATGTAAATATTTGGCTTTTGCAAAAGCCAGTGAGCCCGAGTTCAGAGAGCGAGGAGCTGAATCAGAGAAACGGCGTCTCCATGCAGCAAAATCTTCTTTCAGTCCAGGAGACGACGACTCATCTGGTGACGATCCTGCAGCACTTTGACTCGGCTTTAGCTGTCTGCAGACTCAGACAGACGCACGGTTCACAGTGGCCTGTACCGCTTTGATTTATGAATCACCTTCTGTGTCATGTTATTCATCCCCTTCCACAGCTTGATATATATATTTAATAGACGCCTGTGGGAAGAAATAGAAAGTCAGTGGCAGAGTCCACAGTCAAGGACAAAGAGTTGTTTTCTTTTATCGCTCAGTCAAACAGTATTTTATATTGCAGCTTTCACACAGGCTAGTGATATTCAGACTCCATTTAAAATGACTGACAAGCTCATTATAAGAATATGAAGCATGTGAAGTACTAATATAGAGGGGAAAAAAGAGTACAACAGATAAAAGAAAGATAAATAAAAGAAATGTCAAAACAAATGTGAATGATAGCCATAAAATATTCAAGACAGACGACTTTCAGCAGCATTTTGAGTGTCTCAGAGTGCTGCAAGACCTTTAAGGGCTTTAAAAACAAAGAAATGTGTCTTAAAATCGGGTGTGAAGTGTTTTCTCTTGCTGGTTGAGAGCTGATACTGTCTGATTTAAGCGGCAAACATCTACATCAACATTGCAAGCGAGTACTGTATAACAGGGGTAAAATGGGGGGAAACCACTCAAGTGTACATAATTTGGGGGATATTAAAAATGTATGCATGAACCAGGCAGAGTCGGGTTTGACCTGACAGCTGTAGCAACAATCAGAGATCGCTTCCACAGGAGTTATTGTAGCTGATACCATCACACTAATGTTGCATCCATGTTGTGAACAACTGTGTGATGCTGCTGCGTGCTCATCAGTATAATCACCACGCATGTTCATAACAGTTTTAGAGCTTCAAGGGAATCAGTGCAACTATAATTTCCTCTCCTGGAGCGCCTGCACTCAGACTGACACACACACACATTTCCATGCATAATGATAATTATTCCAGCCAATTAATGCAGCTCTCAACCTGCCCCTGCTAAATCTGCTGTCATCTGACCTTCACTATGTAACAGGCAGCACATGTAGGAACACAGACATGACAGAAATGATGAGGAGGATGGAGAGAGGACAAGGCGTCTGCTGCTACTTGCCACACCCATCGCATCCCATAGTGAACGGACACAGCAGGGGCGACCCTATACTCTCCGAGCCAGACTCACACACACACACACACACACACTCTCCCCTGCTGCCCTGCATCCTCCTCAGCACTGTTCACGCTCTTATCTGCTGATTCAATAGTCGATAGTCTGTACAACTACTGGCTGCTATGGGATGTTCAATTATTCATCAATATATGTGGTGGTGTCTGATGAAATGCATCCTACACAGAAATAAAAAAGTAAGCATCTCGCCTTCTCTGTATCCTTCATGTCATTTAGTCTATAGCCGTGACAATGTTGCATGTGTGTTTGTATCCAAGCTCAGACAAACACACACACATGCAGTGCAGGAAACATGCCAGTGTCTTTTTGAGGATGGATGCTGCGGATACATGTGTGTGTGTGTGTGTGTGTGATGTGCGTATGAAAGTCAATCCCCTCCTGACACAGTTTTTTTTTATTTTGTTTTCGGCTCTTACCTGGATTGTTACATTGAGTCTGTTCTCCCGTCTTCTATTCAGGGAGGCTCAGTACGTGCAGCATCATATCCTCTTCAGCAGCACAGCCCGGTGTGTGTGTGTGTGTTTTTCCTCTCGCTCTGCTTCTGTCTGGGCTGGAAACAGCTCAGCATACGTATGGGACTCGGGATGACATCACACCTCCTCACTTAGGAGTTGGTCCCTCTCTCCCAGATTAAAACTCACGGATACATACACGGCTATATTCACTCAGCCGTCAACAAGTAGACAGCGTCTCATTTTTACAGATAAACCCTGCATTATAAATGAATAGTAATGATGCTGCTGAAGTCAGAGTATCAATCAAAGTATTACCTCAAGTACACCTAAATAAAACATGACATATCAAACACCAAATCTATAATTCATTCATTTTGTATTACAGCAATTAAGAGGCCCATAAATTGAAGTACAAATTCAAAAGTGCCGGTGCATTTAACATCCCATTGTGTGGCCAATATCAGCAGAAATAATGAAGGTCCTAAAATTAGATCCCTGACAACCTGGTGCTTCATGATCAGGTGATAGAGCTTCTTAAAGATGCACCATGTTGTTGATGTTGTGCTTTGATTTGATTGTGAGTATATTCCCAATCACATCAGCAGCTTTTTGAATTATGATTGTTGTTATATTTAGGGTATTTAGTCTTTTCTTGATGATTTTCGCCCAGTTTTTGGCTCCTAGTTTGGGCGGAGTTCCAAAAACAGGAGCTGGATCCTACATTTCCCACAATGCATCCTACAGCACATGGTATTTACATAATTTCCCCCTTTGTATGGACAAAAAATGTATCTCCTAAAAGTTTTTTTTTTCCCCCAGAAAAAAATTCTTTGTTACTTTGTGTTTGAGGCTGAACTTAGTTAGCCTAGATTAGTTTAGCTTAGCCTAGCTTCAAAACTGGAAAGAGAGGGAAATTTAGCTCAGTTCTGTCAATAATGAACTTATTTTTTACACTTTGGTTTTTGGACAGATAAATAAAACAGCTATATGTGTTAAGAAATAAACTTTACAGTTGCTAACTGGCAAATTTTCCCAGACTGTTTCCCTGTTTCCAGTCTTCGTGCTACATCAACCATCTCCAGGCTGCAGCTTCATATTTTATAAACATAACAGACGCATTAAACGTCTGACTCACAGTGAATAAACATCTCCCACCCACAAGTGCAGTTTAAAATATTTGTATAAAAAAAAAAAAACAGAGGCCATTTTCTGTGTTTTTTGTTTTGGTTTTTGAATCACAGAAAAGAAAACACATCGAAATCAAAGACCAGGCAATTTTTAATCATTCAACCAGTCATGATTAATTACATCAGTTATACAGACATTAAGACATCCCATTGAATTGAGGGCAACCACATAAGTTTCCCGTGTTTCAAAGCATCACCATTATCATGACCACAACAGACACACATTGTAAAATGAAAAGGGGGAAAAGATGAGCGAGTGAATTCCTGCTGTGCTGTGTTTGCAGAGACTGACGTTAATGATGAATTCTGCCCAACCACAGCAATGCGACGTACGTATTTTCATGGACTTGAATGGGAATCTCTCACGCGTAGCTACGTGCTGTAACACAAGCAAACAAACTCACAGGTGGGGATAAGTAATTACCACTCGACATTTCTTAACACTGCATTAGAAGAAGCTGCACTGCCCCCGTTTTTGGCCGTCCAGTATATCTTTGATAACAGAGCTGAGATTGCACAAAGATTTGTCTTTTTTTGTTTGTTTTTTTCATTGCACTTACTCCCCCGAAATGTATCTAAACATATCACACACAGTATTCCTATTAGCTATTTAGTATCATCTCTTGTATAGAGTCTTGACATGTGTGAATCAAAAATTAATGCTATAAAACTGTTAAAAGACACATGAATAAATCAACATCCTCTTATTAAAATTAGTGAATTGCTCTTTGGACACATCAGCAAAACAAAACAGGGACACAAAAATGATGACAGGCCTTTTCCCATAATAAAGTACACATACATGGCTCATGTTGGGCTTGTTGAAATGTTTATAGGTGATAATTATAATGACCATTTCAGTCCTTAGGTCAGTTGAAGACTGCAATGTCCTCACACTGAAATGGTCCAAAAACTAAGATTATTCACTCTGCAACCATTATCACCTAAATCTAAAAAAAAAAGCCAGATATTTGGTTGGTAGAGACCAAAGACGGAGCTAAAAGCGAACTAACATTGCACTTAAATTCACCAAGTGGCCTTAAACACATGATGTTCACTGTGCTGGATGTGTGAGCAGTAGTTTGTGGTATCAACTTTAACGGTGACGATAACTCAGTTTTGTGCCACTAAGAGGATAAAAACCAAAAAAAATCAAATATTGCAGATTTTACTTTTACAAAATGATTAAATAACTACAAAAAACTCATTAGAAATGAAATGTTGCCAACCATAAAACACTGGAGCTAATTCATTAAGACTGAAATAAAAAAACACCTGCAATTCTCTCCTGTTTAAAGGCTCAATTACGCAAACATTTATTTCGGCAAGCGCGAACGGCATTAGTCACAGCTTTGCTTTTTCTGCTATGACAAGTCAAAAATATCTGTGGTGAAATGTTTTTTTTTACGAAACCTTTGGACATCTTACTTGGTTTAGCACCTCTGATTGACTTGTTGGATTTTTTTAAAAATTTTTTTTGTGCCAGAGGGGATGTTAAAGCTGCTCTCCTGATAATTACACTCCTACCATCTGCTGAACCTGTTGAAACTTTTGACTGTTGATTTTATCGGGTTAAGTATGTGTTTCACAATAAATAAGATAGATAGCATCTGTGAAGGGAATCATTCTTTATTATTTTATTTTTATTATCATTTTTTGGATTATTATTGTTCGATATGAAAATTGATACCACTCTCAGATCTGTACATCTTACTTTTATGCTATTTTAACCCTGTGAATAAATCCTGTAAATGCACACTAGATATTTTACTGTTTGGACAAGCTCAATAGCAAAGGGAAAAAAGCTTTAGCTATAAACAAAGACTTTGTTGTTCTTACCTCAGCTAGCTTGATAAAATAGTTATTAGTTATAAATACAATTGTAACAGATTTCACTTGTCAGAGACTGCACAGCAGTTACTGCTACTGTGTGGCTAATCACCAGGACTAGGTCTAATGCTACATTATTTTCTCCTCTATTGTTCGATCTAAAAATGTGGCCTTAATCATGCAGTAAAAAAACAAATACAACACTAAGCATTACAGTTTATCTTTCAATTGCAGGAAATGGGGTTAACCGTGGAAACATTATCTTTTGCTAAAGCTATCACACAAGCTAGCTCGCTATGGCTCAGTGAGTCTATAACTTTGTTTTCAAGGCAGTGCAAAGTTTAGCCTACATGCTGTTTTTCTTGCCTAAATTACATATTTGTATTACATAAGGATTTTTATATTTACCATACAGACATGAGAGTGGTATCTACCTCACAGAAACAAAGGGAATATAGCCACTAAAAGTCAAATAATACCTAAAACAACTACTTTTATGTATTTAAATCAATGGGCCCTATTTATTTCTTTGTCATTCCCCTCCTTACACGTCTAAGATTTAATTTCTGGCCTGATCTTACAGTGAAATACAGCTCAGAGACTTACGGCACAGTCAAACAGACCTTTCTCAGCTTCACAAGAGCAGATTTTGATTTTACAAGTGGTGAGATGGAAATTTCTCTCTGTTTTGTGAATGCAGCTATAGCGCACTTCTCTTCCGTCTAGTGGATGAAAATGTACTGCAGCCCCTGCACACCCACACAGGTGTTTCCACTTCATGTCTCTGACTCGAGCTCAGGTTGAAGTTTAGCCACAGCTTTGATGGGAATTTGTTTGAGGTCTCCAAACATCATGAACTACAAGTAAGTTTTCCTACTTTACCCATTAGTAGCAGCAGAATGAGGGAGCGGTCAATCAAAAGTTGTCTGTACATGCCCACAGTTGTAATCAGGCAAAACATCAAGAAAAAAACAAACAAAAGAAAACAGCTGTGCATGTGCATGGTGGGTGTATAACGGCTTGAAGGCACTGTATTCCAAGGTAGGATGACTGTACTGTGGAACATCAGATATTACATATTCTTCACATTTATAGTCAGGTTATTCTTTGTTTTTTCTGTATTTAAAAACTGAATCGTTCTCATGCTGCTACAAAAAAAGTTGCAATAAAAGGACTAATGTTTTTAAAGATGCGTGCAGTGTATTTGGCATTGAAAATTGCAGGTGTGTGCATCTTATCTTTTTTACAAATAGGCGTTATCACTCATTTGTATTTATTAACTTGTCTTGTGGCTTATTCATCCAAGTTTTGAAGATTTCTCTGACGGCTGACAGCTTAGTTAATAATTATTGATAATTAAAAACATAAAAAAAACACAATTTATTGACTGTTCATTGGTGCTTTATGTCATATGGCTTATGGTATTTTACTATAAAACAGTAAATGTAATGGTTTCTTACACAAAACCTCCAAAACTGCCCTGCAGTGTCCAATGCAAATTTCTTCATTGGATATTATTATCCTCTATTTTTATCATTTTCGTAACATTAATTATTAGTATTCAATTTAATATTGTTTCCAATTTTATAGCTTAACATGGAAAATATACCTAATATTGTTAGCTTTTTGTTTCTCATTGGTAATTCATCGCCTTAAACTGCTTCAAATGTGGTGGAAAGTTCTTATGTGAACTGCAAAACTGAAGATCTAATCTAATTTACCACTCCACAATAACGCTTGACCTGATTCATCACTTCCTGTGTGGATGTTCATCCTCTACCACTGAATCTAATCAAAGTAAATAAACCATGGTGTTGACGGATGTATTTCTACAGATAATTTTTTTTAAAGCAACTGTGATACAATTTACAGACACTTAAAAATGTTTTTACATTTCACCTCCTCCACCTACCACAGTATCAGTTTCTGGTCACCTGATCACCCAAAATGGACAATTATGGCATAATGTACAGATAGATTATGACATTCGATCGCTAAAATAGTAATCGTGATGTAACAGGTCTGATTTTGTGGTAATTATTTTTTTCTTATTTAATTGTAACATACTGTAGTGAAGGAAAAAAAAAACATCTCACTTAATACTGCCCTCTCTTGGTTTGAACTGACACTGCATTATAAGTCAATTTGGAGCTATAGCCTCTATGTGACGTACCTCGCACTATGATTTTTTTTTAAAATCAGAATCACAAACCACTATCAGGAAAACCTGGTAAAATATTTAGTTGCGCAAGATTTTCTTATCACCCCTCTCTGCAAATTTACAGTTATTGCACCAGGAACGTTGCCATCTTCCTACTAAATTCCTGCACTCTAACCCCATGACTTGTCTCTCCATAAATCTCTAACATTTCTCTCCCCTCCCTCACTTAGTATTTACATTAATCTGCCTGTATGCTTAGTGTTTCCTGGACAGCACTGGGCTGGCATTAACTGAATAAGTGTGAGTTAATATTTAATGTTGAGCACATAAATTCTCTGAGCAAACAAGTGGCATCTGGGACATGCCCTCACTGGTCCAAAAAAAATAAATAAATAAAAAGGAGTTGTAGGTGCATGCATTTTGGAGCTGACCCTGAATATGTGTGGTTTTTTTTTTGTTTGTTTTTGTTTTTTTAAAGAACCCACACATGCATGTTTTGTGGTTTGATTACAACCCTGTTGTCGTTCAATCATCCAATCAGTTCACTGGCTTAAAAAAACAAAAGTCTTCCATTCCTGAGGGCTCAGTGTGCGCGTACTTAAGGTCGGAGGTTCAACAGGATAATTTATGCTCAATCTCTCACTTGACAACTGATAAACAACAGTGTGTGTGTGTTTGTGTGTGTGTGTGTGTGTGTTAACGTCTCTTGGTTGTTGTTGTTTCCTATGAAGAAGAAAAGTCCTAAAACCGAACATCACACTGTGGTTGTGTTCTCCTCAGCCGTCTGCTCAGCAGCACATGACACCTACAGTCACTACAGCAGCCACTGAAACACCATAGCTACCAAACAACAGCTCCGGCGGAGATGTGACATGACGTCTTGCTTTTTTTTTTTTTTTTTCTTTTTTCTGTTTTTTACACCTTAACACTGAGGATCAAATTATTTTAATAAATAAACTACGTGACATTTAAGTACCAGCTTCCTGCGACACGGCTTCGGCGTAATATGTTGCTACATGTACAAAGTGCTCACAACAAGGCTTCTTCACCAAGGTGCAAATTCCTCATCGTCTTGTGAGGGCAGGAGTGGGACAGGAAATCAGAAGACCTGCAGATAGGGAAAGTTGAGAAACAGGGTGAGAAGAACAGACTTACATGACACTAAAAAAAACACACACTGAATTCAATTTTGCAGCTGGATTTGGGTGCTTTCATTTTTTCTTGGCCCGATTGTGTAGAAGCAAAATGCTCTCTGCTGGCCAGAAGGAATTTGTGAGCTAGTGTGGTTTGACGTCAGCTTAAGTGGGTGTAAATGATGCATTTACAGAGACCAGCTACAAGCTACAAGCTCCATGACTTGACGGCTTCCAGTAAATTGTTAAACGTCACTGTTTATGAGGGATCACTGTGACTGAGTGGACACTGTTATTGTTTCCTAACAAGAAAAGATTCCAACCTCTCTCTCTTTTGTCTCAAAGTGCTCTGGTCTCTGCCTCGATTTTCCTCTCTCCGTGGAGGCTGTCGGGGTCGGCCGGGGCCACCGTCTGTCTCACTGCGATCTCAGGACCTCCCCCGTAAATACCCAGTAGGTACTGCCATGTCTCCTCTGAGATCTGTCCATAGTCTGCACCTGATAGGGGGGAAGGATGGGGAGGGCATTAATAAAAAAAAAACACTAATTTACTTCCTGTAATCCTCATCTCTACTGTATCTCAACGTCCTTTCAAACCCTGAGCTGTTTACCTTGCTTGAGTTGTATGTGTCCTCCTTTCATCACACCGATCTTACTGTTGTCGATGGGACCCGGCGGCTCTGAGGAAACACATTACAGAAAGATAAACAACTTAAACGCTCTGCTGTATTCTCCTCTCACTGCAGGGTCGTACCGTTGTCTTTGCCCTTCACGAAGCTCTCCCACTCCCTGAACCACTGCATGCTGATGCACAGGATCACCGTCGGAGCCTCTTCAGCTTGAAACTCTTTGTTCAGCTGCAGATGAGAGAGAAAAAAAGAAGAAAAAAAAAGGAATAAGTGCTCAGTCAATATCCAACACAGAAGATAAAGACTGTGTATTTATTTACACAGCAGAGACCCAGTGCAGGAAACAGGCTTTTTTTTTTTTACCTTGATGAAAGTGTCTATTTCCATTTTCCTGCGTTTAGCCAGAGCTTCAATCTCCACCTGGCAGATGGCACACATGTACAGATGGTTGACTGCAGGGCCACCTCCAAAACTGAGGACAGAGACAACGACTTTAACAGAGAGGCAGGAAAAAATCCAAAGTCATTTATCAAATTACAATAGATTATCTATACCATTCTCCTATTAGGTTGATTTCCAGCTGCCAGTTTTTAGTAGCGTTTACAACTTATTGGAGAAAATATGAGGAATCACATTTATTATCTTTCAATTTGAAATGGTTAATGAATTTAAAGCTGAATTTATTACACACACATAGCAAATCATTTGTCAAATGTCAACAGAATGAGGCAGACACCGGTCCCTTTCTGTTAATATTGGTTCACACACCTCTTCAATCAATGGTATCAAGGTGGGGAAACCGATATAAAGGGTTTCTTAACCAGAGAACCTCCTTAGTTTAGTGCCTTTATAATGTGCTATTCAAAATGTCCATGTTTCCTCTCTATTTTAAATTGATGCAATGAAGTCAAATGATAAATCTGATCCAGAACAGTTGAAGCAGAAAAGGGCAAATAATACCAAGATTGATTTTGAGTTTCCTTTTCACCTGAACACTTTAGTCAAATAGAAACTTTTTGGAAGTCTTCAGGCATCCTGTAATCTACCAAAAAAGGTAGTGTGTTGCATATTTACCTGTTGTAAAGGTACTCCCACACGTTCTGGGGGACTATCATGACCAGGTCGTCTATGTAGTGGTATTTATTAGGAGGGATTCCTGCACAGAGAGATCAGATATGTTAAACTGTTAAAAGACTGAAATCTGTGTTTTTTTTTCTTTTTCTCCCTGTAATGGAAACCAGACTGAATGCTAATGCTAATGCTAACAGTACATTTTATACACCTCCCTCAATCCCCACCCTTAGTTATATATTCCAGCTGTCCATGACATTACAGCCAGGTTTTTCTAACAAGTTAATACAAACCAGACTACTATGACACAATGCCAGTAAAAACATGCTGTTAAGAAGTCATTTAGATTTGGAATAATATGGATAAAAGACAGATTTGTGTGTGGTTGGGTTTGTTTTGTTTTTTTTGCTTGAGAACAAGAATTATCCTGGAAGCTGAAACATGAAGAGGTGCCAGCAGCAGCCTCCTCCATTGCTGAGCAGATAAAATCAGTGAAGGAGATAACAACAGGATTTGTACAACTGTAGGTGACTTAAATGTCAAGCTTTGCTTTGAAACTCTTGTAAATCAGCATCCGATAAAGTAACCGACTGACAATTGATACTAATCCACAACAATGGATAAACATGATAATTTAAGTTGCTATGAAGGTTTTTCCTGACAAGGTTGTTTTTTAAAGAGGAACTTAGCAGGATTTCTCCCGTGGCTATGCTACGTTTTTACCTTAATTAAAAAGCTCTGGAGTAATTGTGATAGTTAACTACATGCCTTGTAACTTGTTATGAGTGAGAACAGAGGCTTTCTGCCTTCCTCCTGGCGTCTTATGGCTGAAAACCAACCTTGTAACATCAGTGTAGTACCTGGCCGCCACTTCTGCTGCACCGTGACACAAACATGCGCCATAACCCCCAATCTTTTGTTTATGACAGTTAAGACTACACAAATATACACGTTGTAACAGTGTATATGTTAATAAAATTATCCACCGCTCCATGGATTGATTTTTTCGCCGGCTTTGTTAAAAACAAATGCACATGCTCAGGTGGAGGGTTAGCAAAACAGAGGAAAAGCGACCAGACTTGCATAGTTCCTCTTTAAAATGTGCTCCAGTGGTTTGGAAACTGGATTGTGGGACAGATTTTTTTTTTTAAAAAGGCCGATGTAGGTCAAGCTCCAAAAGCAATGGATGCAATGCATATTTAATAATACATCATATTACAAGGACCTCCATACCTCCACCTTTCTAACTCCTTATGCACCGTTTCAGTTGTTAGCAGATAGATTGGGGGTGAAATAATTTCCTGTCTCACTCTGTGTTTGATAGAGGACTGGTGTCGGCGTCTAATCTTAATGTTTAGATAGAGGACAGTGGGCTGTGGGGGATGAGTCATTTAATTAGTATCAATGAGTCACTGATATACTTGCTTTATGCTTGTCTGATGCAAGCTTTCGATATGAATCCGTGGTCCCTGCGGAAAGCTAAAATGATTGTGGCAGATATACGACTGTTTTAAAAGGCTGAGTAGTCTTCTCCATGACAACTAATCTGACCCTTTGTAGATTTACTGGAAGAATTCGCTGTATTTATTTTCTTAGTGTGATAAAGCAGAGGAGCACGGGGTTACTGTATTGTACCTCCGTGCTGACAGAGGAACGTGTGGTTGCTGATCGGCCCCGGTTCGGCGAATGTGTTGAACTTGTTGAGCCACTCTCTGGAGATGTAGAACTGCAGCAGACTGGGCTCCTTCATGTTGGCCAGAGCCACCACCTTCTGCCTCACTCTCACCGACTCCTCGCTGCTTTTCCTGCACGAGGCCCGAGACACATGAATCGTAAATCAGTGCAGACTCTCGGTACGAATGTTTGACACTTCAGGAGTCCAGGATTTCTACACATTTGAAATTTCCAAATTCCATACTTTTTCCAGACCCTAATTTCCAGTCTTCTCGGTTAAAAAAAATTCAAATAATATGTGACATTTGAGTAATTAGATGTGTTATCATGTAAATAAATTATGCAATGAATCATTTGTTTTCATTATTCTGAATTTGTATGCCATTATGTCACCAAATAATTTCCAGGAGATTGTAGCTAATAGCACATACAAAATAATTAACCCAAATAACTTCACATAAGACCAAACCCATATAAGTATTAAAGGGATACGCCAACATTTTTTTTACGTGTCTTGCCTCACTCCCGAGTCCATGACAAGCAGATAGACACCATCCTTTCAACTGTGCGTGCAGTAACAAGAGAGATACGTATCGCCCGTAATTAGCTTAGCTCAAACACTGGAAGTGTATAGGTAGTGTTAGCCTGCCTCCACCTAAAGTAATCAAAGACACTCTTCAGCAACTCTAAACAGACCTATCTTAGTCTCAGAGCTGACAAAACTCTCCGGTAAGGCATCTTGATCAAATGCCGGTAACGGGAGGAGATCAGTCAAAACGGAGGGTTCAAGCAAAGACGGTTATTTGGTATATAAAGGGCAACGGGTGTTTTATTTTGTGAAAGTAGCCAGAAGTGCGTTGGTCACAACGGCTAGCTTGAGTAGCGCCAAATTCATCCGAACAAAATTGTAAACAGCTGTATTTAGACAAATTAACAAATTAACAACACACTGCTGATCTAAACGGCTACTTTCTCGCCTAAAATTGTTTGAAATGTCAATAAAGTGATATATTTACAGAGTTTAGAGCTAAAATGAAATCAGCTTCTGACTGATTCTTCTGATTTCGGCTTGGGAAGGAGGCAGGCTAACGCTACCTATACACTTCCAGTGTTTGAGCTAAGCTAATTACGGGCGATACGGCTCTATCTCCCTTGTTACTGCACGCACAGTCGAAAGGATGGTGTTTATCTGCTTGTCATGGACTCGGGAGTGAAGGAAGACACGAAAAAAAAAGTTGGCGTATCCCTTTAAGATAGATATATTTCCCATACTATACATATTTACTATATACCATACTATATAATATATTTTCCATACTTTTCTAGACCTGGAAATGTATAAAATCAAAATCCATACACCCTGGGAGTCCTCACATGCTCACCTATAGAACAACACATAGGCCTCTGCGTTCTGCACCACCGTCTCGTGGACCTCCGAGACGTACTGATCGTCAAACTCGTACCACTGTCCGTTGATCACATTCTGACAGTAGGCCGTGTAGTGCCCACCTGCAGCGCATGACAAAAAAACAGCCGTCAGGAAACAGCGCACACACAGATAAGACTGAACCGATAAAGAGCTTGTATAAATTTGAGATAAAGAAAACATCCGCAGGAAAAGAAGCGACTCATACATACTTCCTGCGGTGCCATGGTGACAGATGACTGACAGCAGGTCGTATGTGGTGACCTGGGATGGACTCTCTTTAGCCAGGAAGGGCCGCATGTCGAGGCCCTCCAACGGGAACGATACGTGGCTGCTGATCTTGAAGGAATACATGACCTCGTGCCGGAAACGTTTCAGGTGAATGCACAAGATCTGCACACAAAAAATGCAACAGTCAAGATTAGAAAACAACACACTTTGTGGGGCAGATGTTATCTGCAGCAAATAAAAGATAAACAAAGATAAACTGTCTAACCTCTGGAAGTCGAAGCACTTTGCAGTATTTGACACCATTTCTCAACCTGTAACAAACAAAAATTCAGTCTAGGATAATAAATGCAAATAAAAACAATAAGGTGAATGTAGATTTATGTCGCATACTCACTTTTTACATCTCTCACAGCTGTACATGTTGTCCCCTGAGAAAAGAAAAGAATGAGATTTCCCTTATCTACAATGAACCACATTAAAACTACCATAGAACTATTGTTAATATCATAATTATGTAAATTTTTGTCTGCTAGTCTGCATTATATTTACTTATCATGTTTTAATATATTATTTTTACGCATTAATATACCTCTTTATCTTAATCTAATGGGCTCTATGCACAGCTCCACCACTTCCTGAATTTCATTTCCTGTCTTACATTATTGGACAAACTGATTAATCCAGGTGTGTCTGACCATTGTGACTACTCAGACACACCTGGATTAATCAGTTTGTCCAATAATGTAAGACAGGAAATGAAGGACCTGCCTTAAATTCAGGAAGTGGTGGAGCTGTGCATAGAGCCCATTATACATATGTATATACGTGTTTGAAGGTATGTGTATACAGGAATGTGTAGGATGATGTATAGATGTATGTGTGTCTTATTACTTATTTTTATTTATCTATTTTATCCATTTCTACTCTTATTATTTAATTCTTATTTTAATTCCCCCCTCCTTCTCTCCCCTTTTAATTCATCTAGTACTCATTTTATTATTTATTCACTTATTTATCTATTCTTATTGTAACTCATTCTACTGTACAGTCTATCACACATTTTCAAAGTCATATGTCAGGAAATGTTTTGCAAAATGTTTAAATAAAAAGTTCTAAAGAAAATGAATAAGTAAATAAAACTACTGTAGAAACACGCGTTATGGTTGAATAGCAGCGTTTACCTTTGAGCTCATCTGCAGCAAAGAAGGCGGCGAGGCAGTCCTCCAGCGTCACCATGGGCCCCCAGAACCAAGTGGGGATACACGAGACTACGAACCTGTTCAAACAGATGTAATAATCATCATTGCAGCAACAAGCAGCCACATGGCCTCCTACAGCCTGAATCCTGACAGTGAGCACACTGGGTGACAAACCAGACAGGTTAGTATCAGACGACACACCCAGGCAGGGAAGAAAACCACATATTGGCACTAGAATGCATAAAAACTGAGGACAACTGAAGAGTTTGGTGATTATTGTTTGCAGGTTTATCAATAAAAGCGATTCCTTTCACACCACACACTGTCGTTTTAACCACTGTGAACATTAGGGCTGCACAAGTAATCACATTATAATCAAAATCACAATCTGGCCAAGTACAAAATCCAAATCACAGGAAATGCTACTGGGTAACAAATCATATGCTCAAGACATAAAGGCATATGATTGATCCAAGACTCAACAAATATCACAACATCCAATTTATGATACATTAGACTTTTTAAGTGATGTTTTTTGCATATAGTGCAGCCTTAGTGAAGTGAAGGTATTGATTAAAGCAGCTTTTAAAGTGCAGTATCCACATTAAAGACTCATAAACTGCCCACGTTGCTGAGGAGCTGAGGAGCTACAGCTCAGACGCTGCTGCCACCTCAGGAGAGACGATATGCAGACTGCACCGCTCTGTGTGCAGGGTGAACGAGCCTGAGGTGTAAAACACTGCAGCGCATCGGCTTCCCCCCTCAGGGACCAAGAAGCCATGAGGACTGTGTTAGTAATAATAAAAGATGACGCTTCTGATATTCGGGGAAGAGCGCGCGGCATGCCAACGCTTGTCTCTGCATCTGTGCTGTGTTATCTAAGATGATAAATGCAGGTGACCTTGTCCAGGTGTGTGCAAACACAGGAAGCTAAAGGAGGGGATTTTTCCTTAGAAATCGGTGAACTCGGAAAATGAGACGTATCTCAGATAAACCACTGCTTCTCTTACACAATAACTAGACATGGTTAGACTTTAGGTCTCTGCAGGCTTTTTTAAAAATGCAGCATCACTCCTGTTGGGAGGCATCTGATGGCCCAGCACTCAAATCTTTGTCCAGGAGCTCTGGATCAAGCATTTCAGAGCTCTCTTCAGATTGCATTAATCTCTCCAACCAACCAATCAGTCCTGGACTGACTCCCAGACTTCATTCAGTCTATCACTGCATGAATCACACACACTACGGTTTTATCATCTCTCATTTGGTAACGCACACTCGGTATTTCCACATTGAGCCCATTTCTCTGGTAATAAGTAATAAGAGCGTCAATACAGTGAAAGGAAGGCGATGAATAATTGAAGGAAACCGACTGTGACACCTTCTCTTTCACTTCTATTCACAAGCACCAACATCGACCGATCGCTGCTTCGCCTCGCCAGACGCCAGCTTGAGTCAGGGCCGGCTCTACGCAGGGGCAAGAGGGGGCAGCGCCCCCTCAAATAAATGTCTTGCCCCCTCAAATCCAAATTTTAGAAGTTGAGAAAGCACATTTTAATATACTCAAAAAATGTGTATATTACAAGTTGACAAAATTATCTGCAGTAGCACAAAAATCCACCTACTGACTACCTTTCAGTTTTGTAAATCTTGACCATAGTAGACCACCCCCCCCCCCTCCCCCCCTTTTCTCAGAGTACACCAGAATGCTTCACTCACATTTTAAAATCACAAAAATGTTCTGGGGGGATGCCCCCAGACCCCCCATATAATGTGGCTCACCTCACCTTTTTCACCCCCACTGGGTTTGCAATGCATTTCAGGTATATGCACCCCTAACCCCCCATATAATGTGGCTCTTTGCATTACGACAGTAACAAATTTGGGCTCTAAGACCCTGGTTGGCCCCCCTGGCCCCTAGTTGGACAGGTCTGAAGGTAGAGGCCTGACAAAGTGCAATCCACTTCTCCAGGTTGGGGTTGGACACATAGCCAATAACCCAATTCAATAAAGTTACTATAAGCACAGAGAAAAAAAGTGCTGGACCTTGATGTGTTCACATGATGCCCCCTTCACATTTCTGACTGCCCCCTCATATATGCCTGCCTAGAACCGGCCCTGGCTCGAGTCCAGATCAGATTGAAGGTACTTAACAAAACCTGACTTGATAGTTTTCATTATAGTTTGTGATTTGCCAAAATCCAGCAGCGGTGCAGAGACCAATCAGGGATGCACATTGCACATGCATTTGCTTTTTTAGACCTACGTGCCCCCACATGCATCATCTGTGGCGGCACCACTGTGGTCTCTCCACAACAACATACAGCCTCATTAGACCTAAGTCAAGATCCCACTTGCCTAGTTTTTTATTTTTTTAAATTTTAGATCCCTACTCTGTACGGGAAAGCCAGCTTCACCTGCCTGACTCACTTAAATGGATGACATCAGCGCTTCCCTGCAAAGCCGTAAAGACGTATTTTCCACGACCACAACAGTGACACATGGTCCACTGACCGGCGTATGGAGTCCATGATGTAGGAGATCCAGCCCTGCGAGCCGTAGGTGTCGGGACACACGCCCGTCTTGACGGGAAGGTTCTGGTGGATGGAGGAGTGGAGCTTGGCCAAGTCCTCTTTCCCAGGAATAGGAAGTGATAAGTCTTGGAAAGTTTCCACTGTATTAGAGACCTGTTTGTACAGAACGGTACAACCAGGAAGAAGAAAACTCAGCATCAGCTGTAACAACAATGTAAACAAGTTAGCATGTGGTCGACGTTTGTGATGGTTACAAATAAGATGTTAACTCATTCACTAATTAATTAGTGTATCATTTGTTCTCTCCATTTTCCCTTTCATTTATTTAATTTATTTGTTTATTTGTAACAGGACTCTGCATATTTATGAACATACAATATGTACCGTAAATATGCCAGATTTAGCTCTAAAGCTAATTCCCATCTGCAGTCCCGTAGTTCACACTAAAACAACATTAGACAAGGACAAAAACAAAGCACAACATGGTACAAATACCATATATCATAATATATATGTACGTATATGCCTCCAGCTACGTGGGTCATGTCACTGAAAACTATGAACGATCTTTGTGACTGCTTCTGAACAGTTTTTCCAGTATTTCCTTTGAAACCAATGCCAATATTGCTGAAAACTAGCGAAGGGTCGATTAAATATCAAAATCAAATTCAGTCCTGTGGCCCGTTTTTCAATTTCGTATTTTTCATCTGAGCCTAAAATTGAAAAATATGAAAAACAGGCATTTCTTCTTTTTTGTCTGTTAGATTAAAAAAGAAATAACAAAATAAACCAGTCACTTTTTCATTTTGGGGATTTTTGATTGCCAATTGAAAATAGAAAGAACCAATGATACACAGGTTTAAAATAAAACCATTACACAAAAATGAATATGTGATTTATGGAGTGATATGCTGTGGGTGGGCAGCACAGTGGTGTAGTGGTGTAACCTGGGTTCAAACCCCATGAACACATGAATATGGGTAATATCTGGGCAGATGGAAGGGTGGACGGTGTAGTCCCTGACTGAATGTGTCAGTAGCCTCCCCTGGTGTCTGAACGTGAGAAGCGCAGCTCACCCTGTCGCAGGTCAAACACTGGACCAGACTGAGGATGGAGCCGTCGAAGATGTCCGAGATCACGCTGCGATAGTGGGGCTGTTTCTTCTTCCTGGCACTGAGCAGCAGCTGAGCTGGAAGGAGGAGTTCAGAGGACGGACTTAATGTTATTATTTGACATGGAGGAAGAGAAGGGACAGGACAACAGCTCAGGATTAGACATTTTAACCCCATGGTGGCTAAAGAAGGAGTTAGTGTCTGTGCCAGATTTGAAGGCACGCCATCTGATGTTTTAAAGATACACTAGTCTGGATCGTACCAAATTTAAAATGCACCACATTAACTGCACTGACGTCTTTATGCAGATTTGTTTATTTGTCTATCTGTAGGGATCCGCATTAGCTGTGCTCTAAAAGACCATCTTACTGGGGGTCCACATTTAAAACATACATTTACAATCATGACATAATTAAGACAAGACAAATCAACATAAAACTTACATTAAATCTTTACAATACATATGAATCACCATCCTAAATCAGAAAACATACATAAGACATTCCAGTGTACAGTGGTTATAAAATAAAAAAGGCAAAACAAAACAAAGTGAATACAACAAATCTCATATGGCAATAGCTACTTTTCCTGGTAATTAGTTACTTTTATAATGAATCAAATGTTGTTCCCTCACCTTTTTTGAAGGAGTAGGCCGGTCCTGCAGAGCGGAGCGGGCTGGAGCGCGGCGGACTGGAGGAGAGTTTGGGATGCAGCTCCTGAAGGGTTCGCACAGGACTACAGGGAATGGACTGGGGCTGCGTCATCGATGCTTCGTTGTCTGGCTCTAGAAAAGAGATCGTAAAATAAAATAATAAGTATATAGTATGATAAAGTTTATTTGCCATTTGTTAAAAGGGACACTTCACCCAAAATCCATTTTCTACTCACCATTATGCTAAGGAAGGGTTCGGAGAACTTTCAGAGTTATCAAAACGCTTTTGGAGTTCCAGGGGGGGTCCGGCTGGAAACGGATTTTTATATATAATGGCGGCGGATAAAGTTCACTTTTGAATCGTCCAAAACACACACTATGAAACATCCAAATACCTCCATACTGCTCGTCCGTACTGACCCAAGTGTCCTGAAGCCGCCACATGAAAAAGTTGTTTATTTGATCTCTGTTTTTAGCCTTGTTGTAGCAGTAGCTCCCAGTGGCTCTGTTGAGATTTGCTGCGAGATGTTCTTCCGTGTTTACATCATACATCCAATGGTTTACAACGACGAACCAACATCTCGCAGCAAATCTCGCGCATGCGCACAAACATCAACAGAGCCACTGGGAGCTACTGCTACAACAAGGCTAAAAACAAAGATCAAATTAATTTTTTCTGAACAACTTTTTCATGTGGTGCCTTCAGGACACTTGGGTCAGTACGGACGAGCAGTATGGAGGTATTTGGATGTTTCATAGTGTGTGTTCTGGACGATTCAAAAGTGAACTCTATCCCCCGCCATTATTATTATGAAAATTCGTTGCCAGCTGGACCCCCACTGGAACTCCAAAAGCGTTTTGATGACTCAGAAAGTTCTCCAAACCCTTCCTTGGCATGACGGTGAGTAAAAAATTGGTGAATTATTGATTTTGGGTGAAGTGATAGGAATTCTTGTGCAGAGGTCAGAGGACACTCAAAGTACAAAGAGTAAAGATACGATAAGCAAGTGCACACAACTATAAAAAGGATGTAAACGGTAACAAGTTAAGAAAAAGAGTAAACAGTAAACAGTAAAAATACATTAAATACAGCAAATAAAATATACTGTATATAATAGAGTTTGTAAGTCTCCTACCTGATGTGTTGTCCTGCCCAGTGTTGGACGTCTGGTTGTTTTCTTGGTTTTGGACCTCAGTGTTCGGAGCGGGTGTCGGCTCCTCCTCCTCTCCCCTCTCAGGAACTTCCTCCTCGGCCGCCGTGTCCACGTCAGCGTCTTCATCCATCTCCTGCGAGCCGCCGTGGAGCGACGAGCCCGACGCCCTGCCGTCCTTCAGCCTCTCCTTCTCCGAGATCACCCCGCCGCCGCCGGGACCGACGCCCGCCGCCATCCCCACGGCCGGCGACCTGACCCCCCCGTCGCACTCGTCCTGCAGGAGCAGCTCGCCGTCGGCCGAGCCTCCTCCCTCGCCGCGGTCGCTGCTGGAGCCGGAGTCGCACGACAGGAACTCGTCCTCGGACGTGGAGCGGTCGCCGTCTCTCCGCTCCTCGCCATCGCTGCCCTCGCCGCTCATGTTGCACTCGGTCAGAGGCTCCTTCAGCTCCTCGTGGAGCTGGTCCATCAGACAGCGCAGGAACTCCTGAGTGTCCTGTGGCGAGAGAGAAGCACATTGCATTATAGTCAAACGGAGGATGTATCGTACGGCTACAGATCAATTATTGCTTGGCAGAGTGGTGTGATACGTAGAAATGGGGAATAGAAAAAAAAAAGTCTGTAAACTTGAATATTTCAAAACAAAGACATAGAGAGAGAAATGTGTGAATAACGGTGTGTAAGGTTTCTGTAACAAGACAGCAGTTTGTGCATTGGTAAGAGGTGATAACAAGGGGATTCACACAATATAAACCCCACCACTGTCTAGAAACTCTTTACAAACAAAAACAAAACCAGACAATACATTTTTGGTAAAACACACACTTTGAAATTCATTGTTATTCGAGGGATAATTCAGTGTCTGGGCTGATTTTATTATTTTTCTTAATTCCCAAGAGGTCAAAGTCAAATCATGGCATTCAGTTTAAAGATGTTACACAGAATTATCATCAGTCTTGGCTCAGGTACGGGTCAAATTGATACCATTTATACAGTATGGCTGTATAAATATAAAGCTTAAGCTACTGTTTTTTCATGTTTTTGCATATTCTGTGTTATAAACTGTGTTCTTGTCTGTATACAACATCTAGTGCATGTCTGGGTGAGGGACCCCTCCTCTGTCGCTCACCCTGAGGTTTCTCCAATGTTTTCCCAGTTAAAAGGGTTTTGAAAGAGTTTTTTTCCTCAGTGGATGTGAGGGTCTAAGGGCAGAGGATGTTGTTATGATGCTACGTAAAGCCCTAACTGTTTGTAAAAATGGGCTAGATAGACTAATAAAATTGCCTTGTTAGTTTACATAGCATAAAGACTGGAGACAGAAGCAACAAGCCAGCTTAGCATTTTCCAAACATAAAAACATCTACTAATCTTTGAAGCTCATTTATATCTCAGACCATATTTGTTCAACATGTACAAAAACTAAAAATAACAAATTGTAGCTGCTGTTTCCCCTTGCTTCCAGTCTTTATACTAAGCTAAGCTAACTGCTTCTGCACAAGAGTGCACAAATGTTCTTTAAAGAGAGACACACTATTAAAGGTGCAGACCAACACAAGTGCACATTTAGGTCATTATAAAGACATTAATGTTATTATTAATGTGACTTTGTCTGGTTCTGGAGACTTAAGAAAAATATAACACCCCTGACTGAAAAAAAATGTGCAAACAACTCAACATGTCGAACCTTTGGGTGTCAAGAACAATGTAGTTGTTAAAAAATAAAAATAAAAAGCAAAATCATTTAAAGAATTTTGTGAGAATACAAATTTAAAAAAACAAAGGACAAGACAGTGTCAAGCTGTTGAGTGATGCTAGCTGTAGTTACCTGCTGGGTGCTTGCCCCTACCTGCTGAGCGTAACCACGAAACATGGGGTTTACTAGTTTGATGCCATGTGACAGACTGGTAGGGACAACATAGCTGGGCCTGAGAGAGTAGCAGCCAAGACAGACATTACATTTCCGGTAAGACCATTTTATATCAGTAATTAATTTGAAGATGTTTGTTTAATTTCTAAAATAAAAAAGTATATTACCTTTTTTTATGCCAGAGGTCTGATATGAGTTTCTGGTAGCTCTTACAGAGAGCAGGCTTCTTATCAGTCCGGACCAGTCCACTGCAGTCCAGGAAGAACTGAGTGAGAGGAGGACTGGTGAGGAAAGAGAGGAAAAAAATGCATCAACTTTATTATAGACGTTATTAAACAATTACACATTCATTAAAGGGATAGTATCATTTTTTTAAAGTGGGGTTGTATGATCTACAAATAAGTACTTTAATTGCAGTAGAAGACTCTCTGCACTCCTCCCGTTAGCAACGCCAGCCCATAATAGCCCTGCCCAGAGATTTACAACATACAGTGTTGTGAATGGACCCAAAGAAACGGCCTAGTTTTTATTTGGACCTAACCAACTGCTGATCGGCGGGCGCTAACCCTGGGCGGAGGGATACGTGAGTTGGTCCAAATAAAAACTGCATTTTTCCTGCAATTTGAAGGGCTGGAAAAAATTATATTATAGCGAACAATGGAACTGTGTATTTTTTTTTCAGGTAAAACCTCTTTTAGGCCGTGATAATAGGCCGTTTCTTTGGGTCCATTCACAACAATGTATGTTGTAAATCTCTGGGCAGGGCTATGGGCTGGCGTTGCTAATGGGAGGAGTGCAGAGAGTCTTCTACTGCAATTAAAGTACTTAGGGGCTATTTGTAGATCATACAACCCCCACTTTAAAAAAAAAGATAACTATCCCTTTAACAGAGAATGGCAGACCCACATCCCTTAGAAAATGGTCCCGTGTAAATGTGTGGCGGTGACCTCACCAGTTGGAGAGGGCTTGAAGAGCTGCATTCATGTAGCAGGAGTTGCCGATATTTTTCATTCCTGTCAAGCCTACGAACAACAACACAAACAAGAGCCGTGTCACTTTTTTTGGTCTTCCCAGAGAGAGAGTGGCACAGTGTTCAGGGCCGAACAGTGTAACGATTAACCTCAAGGGGACACCACCACAAAGGGTGGATTATGAGATCTAGTCTGGATTTAAAAAAGAAGGATAGCAACTATGGGATTCAAAATAGATCTGTTAAATATGGCAGCTGTGAGATCAGAGAAAAGTTTTCTGCAGCAGCGTTTTGTTTTTTTTCTCCTGAGGTACATCCTGTTCATAACAGATGAGTCACAAAATGAGTCTGATGATATGAGAGGCTTCAGGTGGACTGTTGTTTAGATGAAGAATAGAAGTAAGTGTACCTCTGGGTTTTAGCTCATCCTCCTCCGACTCTGAACCTCCCTCTTCCGCCACGGCTATGGGCACCGCTTTCAGAGGGTGACCTACTGGCGGCTGAGGAGGCGCTTCCTGGACAAATGATTAAGAGATGCTATAAATATAAAGGTGAGTAAGACACAGGCAGGTTCTGTGGATTTGAAATAGCATCAATCGCCCTTATAGGTTGTTTTTTTTGTTCGATATATGTGAATCCATCAAGCAGAACGGGACAGAAAGTCAGTGAGGAGATGTGATGTGACCTTGCGTGGAGTGAGGTCGTACCTGCTCTGCAGCTTTACAGTGGTGGGGAGCGGCGGCGGCGACGGGCACCAGGGCGGGCCTGTGATCCAGAAACACCTCCCGCTCACACACATAACACCAGATCCTGAATGTTGTCAGGTTCACCGTCAGGTTGTGCTTCTTAGCCTAACACACACACAACACATATACACACAGTGAGTCATTCGGTGGGCTCCTGAAATGATCACATTAAAAAAAAAGCTGGCAGGTGTTTGCAGGGTTTTACCTGTGCATGCAGGGTGCTGTGGTCAGAGAAGGACTCTCCACAACCAACGTACGGGCAATCATTCTACAGAGTACAAACATTGTATTAGATTAGACGTCATGACTTTTAAATCCTCTTTTCTATCATATAATAAAGACATTAATCTCCAATATCTAACTGACCATCTATGTCATTTGGCATCTATGATTAAATATAACTCTAACTCTGGTGTTGTTATGGAAAATTGCTTAAAATCATCAGTGCAGCTGTGGTGTTTTATGTGACAAATAAAACACGTTGTGGACTTGTTGTGGTGTTACCTGCAGACAGGCCCACAGGTTCGGGCCACCTGCTCCGCACGACTGGCAGGTTCCCTGCAGCAACAGGGCGAGAGCATGGACAGAAAACCTTTGAACGTCATGGTTATACAATATGTGCACACGTACACACATGTTGTAATCACTCACACACACACACACACACCACACAGTACATATCATTGTAGGATCTCAAACAAAGTCAAAACAACAGAGGCTGCATAATACTCTGGCTCACAGTGAGGACTGATGGACAAAAGGACAGTTAGATCAATCATAAAACAGCCTTAATGGGTGTGTTTGTAGGCCATTGTGTTGACATTGTGTTTATGTACAACCTTTTATTAGAAACTAATGACACCTCACCTTGGATTTCTGGAGGAGGTCCTCTTTGGTTACCTGTCCTATGGAGTCCAGGTGGGGACAAAGCTCTTGTTCTGCCATGGCTAGGCTGGCTGGCTGGCTGGCTACTCGCTGTCTTCAGGAGGACGTCTGCTAATTTGACAACAGGGCAGTAATAATAACATTACTGTGGTAGGGTAACTGTAGCTAGAGGAGCTCAAGCTAGCCTTCTCATGTCAACACGAAGAAAAAAACCACACGTCCTGCACCCCACAGAGAATCACATGCACCTCACCTACTGACAACAACAACTCAAGCACAAGTTGTGAAAGCTACAATGTCGTTTAAAGACATAAACTGAACCCCCCCTCAAGAATGTGACATATCTGCAAAGTGAAAGGCCTTATGTTTACCAACGAAAGCTCAGAAATCATCTCACTGCAGCGATGCCAGCGATGCCAGCGACTGTGGTGTCGACAATGACGCGTTATTATTTTGTCCAACGAAGACGAAGAAGGAGCAGCTGACAACAACGACGACGATGATGATGGTGGTGGTGGTGGAGGCTAATTTCCCCCGCACATTTCCTCCTCTCTCTCGTAGTAAACAATCCGTACTGGGTGATGAGGATCGTATGCTAGCAAGCTGCTACCGAGGAGAGCCAAGCCGAGAGACGTGATACCCCCGGCGGCCCACCACACCACCACCATCCCCAAACAACTCACTCCCCCCTCCCATTCACACACACAGCACGGCCACGGCGACGGCGGCGGCGGCGGCACGCATGACGCACGGCTGTAGGAGGAGGTAACCAGGCAACGTCAGAGCCACAGAGCCATCCCACCGGCTCCTAAACAGTCACATTTACATTCTGTCCCCTTTTCTTTCCTTTTTCTATTTTTTATTTATTTATTTATTTTTCATCTGTCATATTATCCATTTATTTATTATCCTTCCTTCGATTGAATGTTTACTAACATTGCTAATAATTACCTTATTTTATTGTGATTTATTTATTATTTATGATTACTGATAGATATTGGAGCACCTGTCTGATGTTCTATTGTATAATTGTACGTACAACCCTGTTCTTTGTACATTTGTTTGTATGTACAGCTGTTTTCAATAAAGCTCATTGAAAAAAAAAAACTGTAATATTAAAGGTCATAGCTACAACTTTTTCATCAAAAGGATACATTTTTCAAAAATAATGCATCCACAGAATGTCTAGAGGGGAGCAGAATAAAAGTATTAATTTTACTGAATTTAAAAAAAAATAGTATATAAATAATTGTATAATTGTATTAATAATAAATTTCGGCGGGTCCGAAATATGTAAATATTTACATCTGGTTACGTTGGCAACGTCGGCATGGAATGATCTCTGTGGCAACAGCATTAGAATGTTGATGTAGATAGATAGATAGATAGATAGATAGATAGATAGATAGATAGATAGATAGATAGATAGATAGATAGATAGATAGATAGATAGATAGATAGATAGATAGTATTTACGGAAGTGACGTAACATTTGTACGTTGGTTATCGGTGCGAGGTTCAGCAACAGCAGGAAAATGTGAATATACCCGTAAACTATTTGTAGATTCATTTTAGATAATATCTGCTGTGATTTTTTTGAGCTCCTTTTGCAAAATGTCCTTTTTGGATTTATAAAGAGTGACGCTCCAGCTGAAAAATAATATTTTTTAATTAATCTCATTTTAATTCTTGCAAAGTTTTATATCCACAAGTGTAAATTTGCCAAAGTAAAACCCATTTTTTGTGTTTTCATGAAAGAACTGGAGGTGTATTTCAAGCATAGACTGTAAAAAGAAGGGTCAAGTCAGTTTCCTCTGCTAATAACAAGAAAGCTATCAAAACTATAAATCTGTGCTCCCACTTTAATATCTTTAATTCAATTTAATTTCCATTGCTCATATCCCCTGGTGTATCTTACTTTTTCTTCTCCTTTTTTAAAAAAAATTTTTTTTTTATTACTATTATTTATTTCTATTTATGTATGCATTTATTTTATTGTCACGTCTATTTGTTGTCTATCCAGTTATTATTAATATGATGCTCATCATATGGTCTTATGCACTGTTTGTGTATTTTGTAAAGCAATAATAAAGTTGTTAAAAAAACAGCAGGAAATATACTACAAACTGGCTAATTTGTTTATTAATCTTTTGATTTAAATTATTATCATCGTATTTGTTTTTGTTTTTTTCAGACCACAGCTGTATGATTTGATACGGATTCCAATAAGTCTTACAGAAAACTTAATTATTAATTTCATATCCACTGACCAACCATCTTCTGTTATCAGCTGTTTATAATTAACCCTATTTCTGTTGTGATTACAAATATAGGGAAGGAATCACTGTAAATAACATTAAAAGTAATATTTCATTTCATTTCTTTATTGAACATGTCGAGAGTAAAAACAAAACAAACAAAATAACAAAAATAAAAACAATGAATACATGTATATTAATAATCATCATCTCTAAAGAAGATGCCTGTCATGTTCAAAAGGGGTAAGAAGAAGTTAAAAACTTTTCTGGTCCTACTATACCCCCTTCTGCTATTCATATAATACTAATGGAATATATATTCCAGATAATTTGTACAGCCCATAAAATAACCAGAGTGTGGGGGTAATTCTGCATTATTTACGTTCATATTATTAAACATTAGTACATACGATTGAAGTTTACCCTCAATTTAATGTAACCGTATATATTATGGAGTTTATTACTGCTTCAATCAGTTCATTAAAAATCACTATTGCTCCATTGAGCGTGACGTCATAGCTTATTAAGACCGTAATCGCCCCTTATTGTAACACTGATCCTGAGTCAGTGTTCGAATTTTTTAAAACTTCGAAGTTGGAGCATTCGAACCGCTCAACATCTGACTCCAGATCGGTGATTTCGGAGGCCACGTAGCCACAGCGCAAGCCTCGCGGTATTTACGCTACCCAGAATCCAACGGTCTTCCTTTCTGCCTGAACCGACATGGTGGGTGCATAGCCGCTTCGTCTGAGGAATAATCCAAGTTGTTGAATCTGTCTGCATCTTTGCTTACACGCTTAGTTTTATCACTGGAAATGCATCTATATGTTCTGTGAAGTGTGTCCGTTCATATAATGTATATATTGCGCGTCGATGTTGTGGTATTTTTAGGTAAAAACTCGGTCAAAGCGACACAAGTGTAGCCGGTACGAGTCGCTGTCAGGAGGCTAAAGCTAACGTGGGGGAACACGCTTGATTTTACAGACTTGTTGAACTAATTTTATACATTTCCCGCATGTGTTATGGCCTGTATTTGTGGTTACGCTTGAATATATTTTAGTATAAGTTGAATTATGTATCGTAACTTGGTAGCATACAAGTGTGTCCGGTTGGGTTAGCTTTAACTTACCCGGCAGTGCTAAGTGAATGGGCCTGGACGCTGCCTAGTGTAGAGATGTTAAGACTTAAAAGTCGTAGTTTGGCTGTAAATCCACGTTTTTTTTAATGTTTGGTGTCTGATTTAAAACGACTTTAGCTTGTGTACATTGCTGTAATGTTATCAGCTGTGGTTGCTGCGCCGTCTGAAGCTAGGTGTGTGTAGCATGTGTGTCATGGCTGCTCAGCGTGGGACTCAATGAACTCGCTAACGCATCAGAGCAAGGCTTGGTTTGTTGACTTTACAGCATTGATGGCTGATGGTCTTGTAAGATTTAAATGCTAAATGTGTTTTGGGTAACGGTAATAATGGCGCAACTAGTGCTTTGGTGGCTACACTGCATGCTAAAAGGATGCTGAAGACATCAGACATGCAGGAAATGGGCTAGTGTAAGCTGTGTTTATGGCAAATGATTTTTTCATATAAATACTAGTAGATTTGTTCCCTTTTTACATTATTTATTCTAAGTTTTGAGACACAGTTCTAGATTCAAACAAGAATTTCAAGGACTTTATTTCTGAATGCTACCAATGTGTCCTAATGTCATTTTCTTCTCTTTTTGACAGCCTAAGGGAAAGAAGGCTAAGGGGAAGAAGGTGGCACCTGCCCCTTCTGTGGCCAAGAAACATGAGGCCAAGAAAGTCGTCAACCCCCTGTTCGAGAAGAGGCCAAAGAACTATGGCATCGGTGAGTTTGAACTCAAGTGGCATTTAATTTAAAACTGTGTTTATCATGACGGTGCAGATGATGTAAAGAATATTTGCTATCTTAAGAACACTGCAGACAACTCCACCAAGATCGCTGATGCACCTAAGACTTGTAGAGAGAGAATTACCTCCACCTTTTTTGTCGCTTCTTGTTGTATTAAATCTTTTTGTCCTCCACCAACAGGCCAGGATATTCAGCCCAAGCGTGATTTGACACGCTTTGTGAAATGGCCTCGTTACATTCGCCTGCAGAGGCAGCGCTCCATCCTCTACAAGCGTCTGAAGGTTCCCCCTGCAATCAACCAGTTCACCCAGGCCCTGGACCGCCAGACCGGTGAGTACTGACGGCTTACAGCTACGTACATGCTGTACTTCATCGATAATGTGTGTGTATATAGGCTCTGTAGCAGGTCCAATGTCGCTTTGCAGATGATGTGAAGAATATTTGCTATCTAAACAATAATGTTGACATCCCACCAAGATCACTGATGCAACTACTTAAAATATTGACATGGTCCTGATTACTTTTAAGGCACTGGTGGTGGTTGTTGAGTGTGAATTGTAATGTGGTGTCTTTTTTTTGTTTTATTCTCAGCCACGCAGCTGTTCAAGCTGGCCCACAAGTACAGGCCAGAGACCAAGCAGGAGAAGAAGCAGAGGCTGTTGGCTCGCGCTGAGCAGAAGGCCGCTGGAAAGGGAGACACCCCGACCAAGAGGCCCCCTGTCCTCCGCGCAGGTAAGACCCCCACCAAACCCTTTCGATGAACATCTTAGGTGTTTGACACTGAAGCGATTGCAGTTTTTTAAATCTTTTTGTCTGACTTGGCCTGGATGCAATGATGTTATGAATTTCTTCACCTGAAATCACCGTGATGGTTATTGAGCTTTTTAACCCTGAGCATTTTTGGCCATATTAACAAAATGTCTGTGCCTGGAGTTTGCCGAGCAGATTGTAAAGTTACACATTTGCTCTTTTTTTTCTCACAGGTGTCAACACTGTCACCTCCCTGGTGGAGAGCAAGAAGGCCCAGCTCGTCATCATTGCCCACGATGTGGACCCAATTGAGGTACATTTGCACAATGTTACTGGCTGCAGTGTAGCTTTCTTTAAGTTAAGTCCAGGAAGTGGTCACTAGCAATGATGTTTGAATTTCTTCACCTGAACAAACCGTGTCGATCAAAATACGAGCTTTTTAACCCTGAGCAGTGACCGTAAACCAAGAACATATCTTCATTACAGTTCTTGGTCTGAAGTTTCTGAATATTTGTTTGTACCAATACTAATATTTTCTCTGGTTCCTGTGCTTCTGTAGCTGGTCGTCTTCCTGCCATCTCTGTGCCGCAAGATGGGCGTCCCATACTGCATTGTCAAGGGCAAGGCTAGACTGGGCAGACTGGTGCACAGAAAGACATGCACTTCAGTTGCCTTCACACAGACAAACCCGTAAGTATTCACATGACCCAGATGAGTGAGATTTGTTCACTAGTAAAACAATCAGGACTGCATGACTGGGAACGGTTAAAACTATTAGTCCAAGATGAAACATTTATAAGTCCACATAAAATTCAAATTGGTGTTATAAAGTGCACTGTCTTCAGCAGTTGATGCAAATACATTTATGTTACTGGACCAATTCAGCCACGATTCATTCAACATATAAAGATCAAAGTTGTTGGTAAATGTTCAGTGCTGTTTCTAAATGCTTTTTTATCTGACTTGGCCTGGATGCAATGATGACCTGAATTTCTTCACCTGAATTCACCTTGATGGTTATTGAGCTTTTTAACCCTGAGCATTGGCCATAGTAACAAAATGTTGTTGGTAAATGTTCAGTGCTGTTTCTAAATGCTGTCGGTAATCCTCCGTCTGGTTTTGCTCCTTCCTAGCGAGGACAAAGGTGCACTTGCCAAGCTCGTGGAGGCCATCAAGACCAACTACAATGACAGATATGAGGAGGTAAGATTTGTTTATTCAGTGAACTGTAGATTCTCACAAGTTTAACTAAATGGCTCTTTATTGGAGACCAAATTGCACCATTTTTATAATCCTCTTCTTCAAACTTGTCTTCCAGATCCGTCGTCACTGGGGAGGCAACATCATGGGCCCCAAGTCCACAGCTCGCATCACCAAGCTGGAGAAGGCAAAGGCCAAGGAACTGGCAACCAAGCTTGGTTAAAATGTTTGGAATAAAAAAAGTTGTATGTCCTAATTATTGAGTGTTTGTTTTTTATTGTGACAACTAAATATATGGGTTTTAAAAACCAAGCTGCACCTGTAGTTTATTCATTTAACAGATTACAGCAAAGAGCTGTAAGTATTAGACTAATAAGTACAATTTAATTCATCTAACATTTATAATTGTATAATTTATACACTATAATTTTACTATCCACTCTTTTCCTCAAGCTGAGAAGTCACTTAAGTTTGCAACAAAATGACTGGATCTGAGTTGGCCCCTCTTTATGAATTACATGCTCCAGATATCAGATATATAATGTTTTTACACCAAATTGCTTAAATTAAGTGATTGAAAACTTCTGGGACCCACATATTTCCCATGTGTTCATAATAGCAGTGACATCACGATAAACCACTTTTATAGTATTCAAACAAAGTTGTTTTTTTTTTAACTTTTTCTAGAAGGTTAGTATAAAAACCATTTGCTCTTTATTGAGCAACAGGCTGCATTTCATGCTGCTGATTCTGAATGAAACTGAATCATTTACTGAAAGGGGCGTGTTCAAGTGAAAAATAGCAGTGCCAAGTTCAATATTGAGGTCATTGACAAAATGGAAAAAAAAAACGATATATTTAAACTTCTAATGCATCTTTGCATTCAAGGATCAAGGCAAGTGAATAAATATCAAAATAAAGCTGTGCAGTCCCTGAAAAACAAGTAACAATGGGTTGTTCAAGACATGTTAAGAAGAGCATTCTTTATTAAGAAATGAATAAAAGAGGGGAAAACCATTACAAGTGCAGAAAATGATAGGCTTTCAGCTAAAATGATATCAAACGCTTTAAAATAAAAGACAAAGCCAGAAAGGCGAGGAAGATTAAAGAAAAAGTATTCGATATATTTGTGAATAATATAAGTCTTAAATAGTTATCAGCTCCAGGAGGATCAAAGAAGATCGAAGATTGTGTTTGAGTACTGTAACAATCAGACGGGTCTATGTCAGTCACTCTGCTCTGCTCTGAGTCGAGGAGAAAAAAATACGTATGAAGCGGTTACAGTTTTTGCCAAATAACACATTGAGACCTAAAAAGAAATGGCGTAATATTTTGTGGCTGTGTGTGCAGCCAAGGGATTGTGAATGTGGCGACGTAGGGACGAGGACAGTTATGGTCAGACGTCCTGCAAACTCGTATTTTTCCGACCGTGAAGTACACAAGACGATCTGGTACGAGTTCACCGGTGGTGCAAGTTACGAATGGGGATGTTTCTCGTGACTTTCACCGGTAAACAGGTCCGGAAAAACACGAGTGGGTTGCCTGGAACGCTACAAAGTCGTAAGTTGTGACTTGAAGCTGTAATTTACGATTTCAAAAGCCTGACCTGGAACACCAGCATTAGCGAAAAAAGATGTCAACACTTACTTTTTTTGAAATTATTTACTTTTCTTGACTTTCTGTAAAATATTATCTTACTTTTTTTCCAATTTTCTTGGTTTGCCAAATAGAATGTGCAGACCCAATGCAGTTGGGTTCCTGACCCACCAATTTATTTGAAGAATTTTGAGGTTATATAATGTTTTTACACCAAATAGCTTAAATTAAGTGTATTGAAAACTAATGAGCAATATGTGTAAGAAAGCAGAGCACAAAGGTCTATTCATATTAATTTATTCTTGCATATATGCATGTTTAAGGAGAAAAATCCACAGCTATTTACATATTTGTCAGTGAATGTATGCAGCGAACTGGAGCTGCTACAGTTCAGATGACATCGATCGGAGGCAGTACGACACCTCGGACACGATCCAGGTGTGACTTCACTGAATTAAAATCAGGTCACAACTTGATCTTCTTGATGAACTTGGCGTACCACATGTAGGAGGTTGCAGCACACAGGCCGTACCTTTAAATATGAAGTGAGAAAATGAGGCAGTTAGGTAAATATAAATAACACAAGTGAAGGGATATTTATGGTATAACATCAGATACGTGTAATTAATCCCCAGAGGAAACATCGACCCACCATGTGACGATGTACTGCATGTGCTCGTTCCTCAGTGTGACTCTGGTTTGTCCACCTACTGGTCCACCAGGGACTGTGCTCGCTGCATGAGACATTTACATTCACCATGATGTCTCCATCGCCATTTATACAAGCAAATATAATAGTATATTAAAGGGATAGTTAAACATTTTGTCAAGTTGGCCCATTGCCATAATCCCTATAGTCATAGCATAGCTTGTCAGTGCAAGCTATTTTTAGAACTACACTACGGAGGCTAATGGGATTTCTTGGTTTCCCTAAAACTCATCAAATACACAATCCAACAATGCCCTTGTGGACAAGTTGTGATCTGCACATTCACCACGCTATGAGATAATAACAGAACGTTACGAGACAGAGTTGTTTTCAAGGCAAATGCAGACTGCTTGCTGAAAAACTGCCCCTGAAAGCAGTTTTGCATGAATTTGCCTCGAAAACAACTCTGTCTCGTAACGTTCTGTTATTATCTCATAGCGTGGTGAATGTGCAGGTCACAACTTGTCCACCAGAGCGTTTTGGAGTTGTTGGATTGTGTATTTGATGAGGGAAACCAAGAAATCCCATTAGCCTCCGTAGCGTAGCTCTGAGCAGCTCACCGCTCTGCTCCGCCGTTCTAAAAATAGCTTGCACCGACAATTAAAGGTAACGAACCTACTGCTATGACTATAGAGATTATGGCAGTGGGCCGATTTGCCAAAATGTTGAACTATCCCTTTAAGCCTGAAACTGATTATGATGGAGAGTTGGTGAGACTTTACCGAAGTCTGCATCGATGAAGACCGGCTCAGCTCCGGTGACCTGGGACATGGCCTCCAGGTCTCGATAATGCCAGCGGTTTCTCTCCACGTCGTTGTTTGGAACAAACGGTTTTCTGACCTCAGTGAGCCTGACGACCCCGACCACCTCCACCTCACCCTCCACCTGCACAGAGAGGAAACAGTCAACAATAGGAACGCTGCTTCTTCGATTTTAATGACATTTAATAATTCATTGTGATCTCTGAATATAATAAGGTTTTTTAAGACAGAAAAAATACATGGTTGACTGCATCATACTGCTCCTTTTGTTACCGAGCAAAACAAAAATGGAGGAGTTACAATCACAGCACTTAAAAATCATCACCAAGCAGTGGTGAAATAAAATTGACACATTCACTGAAGTGCTGCTCCTTAATATTTTCTTTTTCATGCCCCTTTATATTGTACGTACTGTTCTGTGACTGACAATTCAGAGCGAACGCATAGAAATAATAACTGAAAGACATTTAATAGCATAAGAAGTAAGAGGGACATTTTTCTGCATTGACTACATCTAATTTCCTTTATTGGGCGCCTTTTGGCTCAGAGGGTCCAAAATCTGGTGGCTCTTTGCTGCATATCATCCCTCCTCTCGGTCTCCCCATTTCCTGTCTCTCTCAACTATCCTACTATATCAAAATACCAAAATAATATACTTAATTTAATTTACTGTCCTTACTAATTTGATCTTCTTTTTTTTTTTCAAACATGTTTTTATTGAACTTTTTCTTGCAAAGCAGAAGAGACAGAGACAACAGAAAACATAGCACTAATAATAGTGCACAAAATACAGACAATTTAAGCCTGGCATAGTAAAAGGAAAAAATAAAATAATAAAATGATGAATAGATAAATCAATAAAATAAAATAAAAAATAATAAATTGAAGAAGAGAAAAAAAGGGGGGGAAATCAGGGAGACCAAAGAAGACAATATAATACATACTCAAGTTTTATAGCTAATCACACTATAAATCTGCATCCCAGGTCCGGTAGAATACAAAGGGTTTGTCCTTTAATGCTGTAGAGGAAGCCTCAAACGGAATACTAATTTGATCTTTATTAACTCTTTTAATACAGAAATAGATTGTAATGGAGCTTTTTCACAGACTACAATATAAATTCCAGTGTCATAACTCTCAGCCTCCTGCTGTGGCTTCTTTTTTAACTAAATATCTTGGTGTAAGTGGTCACATGTGTCACTGACCTGTCCTTTCATCCTGGTCTCTGGTCTGATCTTCTGGCGCGGGACGTATCCTCTGTTCACCAGGATCGTGACGCTGCCAGTGAACAGTCACCAGGTGAATATTATAAAGTAAAAAGTCACTGACTGCGCAGGTTTAAACCAGGTGATGATGTTTTATCTTACCCGAGGTCGGTGCAGTGGAACGGCGTGACGATGTTGGCGCCGGTCTCTCCGCTCGACGACAGCTGTCCCGCCTCTCTGGCCTCCTTCTCTGGGTCGACCGGGGAGCGGGGCAGGATGTACAGCTCCTTCGAGTGGTCGTACTGCCCGCGCACTCTCACCCGCCGGTACTCCAGGTCCTTCAGCTCATGAGGACTGTTCAGTGATAATCAATATAGATTAAAGTTTATTGATAACTAACAAAAGACATGATCATTTCTGAAGCTGTAAACAGCAACTTTTTTGCCTTTTTCTTTTCAATAGCTTCCAACTCATGTGACCTACTGACCCCAAACCAGTGCAGAATGGTCCAACTACTCTAGGTGAATAAGACAAACCACTTTGTCTGGTATTTTAGTGCTTGTTCAATTTTATATGAATATTTTAATATGATGCACCGTCCTATAATGTTACAGAAAACCCTGCATATGGTTTTTTTTCCTCGTGTAGAGAACTTGTTCTTGTCGACCAAACGGAGCTGCTCTCTCTCTCACATCTTCACTCACGCTGATTTTTAAATAGCACCAGTATTACATTACATCACTGGATGATGCTCATACTTTCCATTCATATTGCTACAACACAATACACTGAATTTCTGTTATTTCAAGCAAAAAAAACCCACCAACCTTTAATTGGGATTAACTCAGAAAAATGTTGAGATTAATTTCAATTAAAGCAGCACTACCATATTCAACTTTTCTCAATATTTTATCATATAAAGCTAAATTTCTGACCTTATTAGGCTAATTCATGATACAAATGAATCACTTAAAACCTAATTAAAATGTTAAATGCATCATCTTCAGTCTTTCTGATAAAGCAGGAGTTGTAGCTGTTGTGAACGGTCAGTAGCGTCTTACTCCAGAGGAAGAGGAATGGGTTCTGCAGTGGTGAGTTTGGCCAGGTCGGCAATCAGCTCCAACTTCCACTGACGCCGTTTCACCTGCAACACAAACAAAAACATCTGAGTCCACTGAAAACAAACAGGCATGAATATTATTAATGAATTATCATGTAATGATACATAAACTGTAAATAATCTGTAGGCCTACCTGCCAGGTGCCGAGGCCGAAGGTGGTGGCAGGGATGAGCAGCAGGAACCATTTGAGGAAGGAGTCTTCTCCCTTCTCTGCTCCGACTGCTGTCGAGCTCGGCTGTCGCCCGAACTTCACAAACCTACCTGTATATCAACAACAAAGTTAAAATCTTTAAAAAACAAAACATCTAAAGCTCAGTCTGTAACACTACCATATCTGCTTTAACTTTGTTCTCAAATTGGAAAATCTTAACAAGATCTTGTTTTACTATACACTCTGTAGCCACTTTCACCTGTACAATCTATTGGAAATCAATACAACTTCTACATTTTTAAAGCCTGTAACTTTCCATCTCAGTGGACATTGTCAGAAATGTGCATTCAATACATTAGGTAAAAGGGTTTGGATAACAGGTGCAGGAGAGGTTTTCATTATACTGAGAGGATTTGTCCTTCCAGTTTACATACAGTGCATTCATAAAGTATTCAGACCCCTTTACTTTTTCACATAGTGTTATGTTGCAGCCTTTTGTTATTATATTTCACCCAATCAATCCACACTCAATATACAATAACGATCCAGTGAACAGTTTTAGCCACTTATGTCAACAATCCCTCTTTATATCTGTCCTTATTGTCAATATTAGGATTAGAGAATATATTCTATGTCACATCTATAAGCATTTTTGTCCCTGTTGTCAAAATAAAAGTGGAAATAAGCTGTTGTCCTGTGTCACCATGTGTTGAGCTTGATCTCCAGTGAGTTTAGGATCATATTTACCTTCTGCACGTCTGAACAGAGGCAGTCTGGGCAGCAGCAAAGTCCTCTTGATGTAAACGACATTAGTCTGCAATGACACACATAACAACAACAAAAGAAAAACTCAAGTCAAAGCCCTGCAGCAAATTGACTTTTACACAACTCTGTCTTTGGGACGTGAAGACGACAAATGTCAAAGTTAGAAACATGATGTGACTCGCCTGTTTTTTCAGTGTTGACAGAAACCTGTTGGAAAAAGCCACCACGACTTTCAGAGCAGCCATCCTGGATCAAACACATCCACGGAGCAGCAGGTAAAACTGACTGAAACAAACCACTAATGACGAGCTACGACAGCAGCATGATACATAAGGTGCTAACACCAACAGCCGGATTAGATCTGCTTGCGCGTTTCTTCGTGCATTTACGGTACAGGTGCTGGAAGCGGCCAAAATGGAAACAACTGAGTGGAAAATGGGAAAAAGTGTCAGTGTCACAATTTTGAAGATGATTTTCTCATTAACAATATTCTCATCCTGAGAAAACTTTACATAGGCTACACATAGGCCCACATAAGTGCAAATTTCTAAAATCGACTAATAGGGTTCTTCATTTCATAAAGCCCTCAATCTTATGAAAAGGAAAAATGCCATTGAACTGTTTAGTATTATTGATAAATGTGATTTACAAATGAAGGCTCTCGGCCCCTAGGCTTTGTTTATTTTTATTTTTATTTTTTTTATAAATATGCATGTGTTGTATAGGCCATGTTTTTTTCTCTTTCTTTGTTCATTCTTTCTTTCTCTGGTTATGCACCTCGTTCCTTTATTGAGTTGTTAAATAAACGTAGGCCAGGGCCGTATGTATCACGTTTATTAACTTTGTTTTGATGCTAATTTACTATGAGTATCAGTCTTATGCAGAATAATTCAGTCATGCCATAAATGTTTGTACATAACTATTTGTGAAATATTATATTATATTATTATAAATAATGAAAAGTGTGAATATGGCTCGTCTTGAAACATCATGTCTAAAATATTAAAACAAGTTCAACTTAATGATTCAATTCAAAATCTGTTTTGTTTTGTTCTATTTTATTTTTGTTTTATTTTATCAGAAATGTTATGGCATAAAAAAAGTCCTAAATTGTTGTTATAAAAAAGGTTGGCGCAACAGCGGTACCGTAATTGCACGAGGAGACGCGCACGAGGTCCAGTTGAATAACCGTCGTGTTTCCGCTCGGAGGGGGACCGTCTCTGCTGTTACTACTTCCGGGTCTCTCTAGTCGCTCCGCCCCGCTGTTTTTGACCCACGTGTGGACAGAAGAAGTGTGTTGATATTGTAGCCTATTATTTTGTGCATGTCTGTGTCCGTGTATCCGTATTATTAACTGGATTAAAAGGATTAAAAGGACGACACTAGCTCGGTGAAGTCGCAGACATCATGGACCTCGCCTCCAGAGACTCGTACATCCAGAAACTCGCCAGTAAAGTGATTTCTCAGCAGGAGCAGGAGCCGAAGAAGAGGCCGTTTGGTAAAGTTCATTAGTAATTAATTTACACGGTGTTATCACAACGAGCACAGCTGCTGTTAATGATGATAATTATCCCACTAATATGTACATTTTGTGTCAGAGAGATAGATGTAGAGAAATGCTTCTTGTCAGCAAACCTCGTGCTGGTACAGCAGATGACCACAGGGGGCGCTACACTGTTTAAAACTGTTTTCTCATGTCATACTGTATCTAATACCTTATACCCAGGGGGCAAAGCAAAAAAACGGACACGGAGCGTTGTAAAAGGTTTGACACCAGAAATGATATCTAGGAACTTCAAGGATTAAAACCTGGGTGGACAACCCGGTCAACTAGCTGCTGGAAAGCTACAGGGGGCCAAAACCCCTTTCTTGGGTCATTTTGCTGGCGAAATGATGTAAATGCAAATATTTAGGTACTACAATGGCATAAATAGTCATACAACTATAAAATTTGGCAGAGAGTATCTTGACACATAGGGAGAGGCAAGAAAAGAAGATTCTGGGGTTTGTTGCAACTCGATTTTAAGATATCACCCTCAACATCCCAAAAAAGACCAAAAAAAGTACTGTTCGCCTGACAAATTTTCATGGAAATTATTATTTTTCAGCACTTTATGGAGAATATCTATGCTTAACATGTATATAGAAAATGTCCTTAATTCATAAGCTTCCATTTGAGTCCAAGATAGCCTTTCTACTAGCTACTGGAAAGCTACAGGCTGTCTCCAAACAATGCAACACCTATTGTGAAAAACTACATGTTAACTGGCCTGATCAGAAACCATTCTATTTCTGGTCTCCCCAAAGTGAACAGATAGATAGAGAAGACCGTTGGCCACAGCAAGTGGGGCTTTTGAGATAGAAAGGCTATCTTGGACTCAAATGGAAGCTTATGAATTAAGGACATTTTCTATATACATGTTAAGCATAGATATTCTCCATAAAGTGCTGAAAAATAATAATTTCCATGAGAATTTGTCAGGCGAACAGTACTTTTTTTGGGATGTTGAGGGTGATATCTTAAAATCCAGTTACAACAAACCCCAGAATCTTCTTTTCTTGCCTCTCCCTATGTGTCAAGATACTCTCTGCCAAATGTTATAGTTGTATGACTATTTATGCCATTGTAGTACCTAAATATTTGCATTTACATCATTTCGCCAGCAAAATGACCCAAGAAAGGGGTTTTGGCCCCCTGTAGCTTTCCAGCAGCTAGTTGACCGGGTTGTCCACCCAGGTTTTAATCCTTGAAGTTCCTAGATATCATTTCTGGTGTCAAACCTTTTACAACACTCTGTGTCCGTTTTTCAAAAAACTGGGATTTTGCCCCCTGGGTATTATGTAAATTAGTTAATAGATTAACTAACTTGTCACCACAAACGTGGACACCATCAATTCAGATTTATGTTGAATCTTCAGCTTCTCACACACTTGCAGAGTCTTTGGCCTCTCTTATTTATGTAGATGTTATTATTTTGGATGTTTGTCTGTCCATATCTTTAGAGTTTTTCACTGTTGATTGAAATAATATTTGAGGGTTTTAGGATATTGTGATATTTCTCATTTGTCTTTCATCAAAACAACTGATGGATTAAGCCAGTAGTTTTAACTGTAAGATTAAAAAAAGTTTTTTCTTGAGATAATTGTTCTCTCAGATCTTAAAGGTGATAAATAATTGCTTGATTTATTTTGAATATTGTAGTTTTACTTTTACTGACTTCAAATATATATTTAATTAATAGGAGACGTGAAGTGTTAAGCTGCTCTAAACGATATCTCATTGTTATTTATAACTGTGTTATTATGACAATGACAAATAAAGGTAAGTATTAAGTGAGTTTCTCATTGACCTGGATGTCACATGGTCAAGTGTCACAAGAAAAGACGGGTGAATTAAACTTACTACATCATCGTGATCCATCCATATCAGCAGCTGTTATTGATTTTTGTCTCTTAGGAAAATGAAATAAGGAACCAAGTTAACCACAATCCCATGATGTTTTAATGTAGGTCACAAAATATCATCAGATCCACTCTGATCTCATGCTTGTTTAAGTTACATGTCAAAGTTCCTACTCTGGTTATTTTGAGATAGTTGGCATAAAAATGTGGTTTGCTAATATCTTTTACATACGTGATTTTAATATTTGTGTGTATGTGTGTTTTTTTCTGTAGCTCATTTCAAGGGCAAAAATGACATCGGTCCCCCGGGGAAGAAGAAGAAGAAGTGTAAAAAGAAAAATCAGAAAGAGAAAGTCACCAATGAGAAGAAACCTAAAGCCCAACAGAAGCCCTCGCCCTTTGCAGCAGCACAGAAAAATCCCGTCACAGGAAAACAAAAAGCCTCACAAGCGGGGAGTGTAAATGGATCCACAGCACAGACACCCAAAGGTGCAGGAACTCATTAATTTTTCCTTTATATCACCAGCACTTTGTCTCTGTGTGTTGTTCCTAAAGTCATGTCTTCTTTCTTCCTCTCTTTCTTTATAGGAGTTAATAATGCACCGTCCAACTTCTCAACAGTAGATATTTTACGCAAGAGGCTTCACGAGAAGATTGAAGAGTCCAGAGGGCAGGTGTGTACATTGATTTTACAGACTATAACTGAAAGACACATGCTGCTTCAGATTACGACACAACACTGACCCTGTTCAGACACTGTTCAGTGGTTAGGGTTCATAATATTTCAATGCAATTCAATAGATGGATGTGTTGTTCTTAGCCAATGAACAGACAGCTCTGTTGGTATCTGTATCGGCTCTTTGAAGTACTGTATTTATATTTTATCAGTAGTTGTCATGGTGAAAGAGGTTTTTTGTTGTATTTGAATCTCCAGTTGTTGGTAATTCCTTTGTTTAGTTTGCACATGAAGATATGCTATAGGATGATATAGGAATAGGAATACAGGTGCGATTTGTCCGTCTGAATGCCTAAAAATAACCTGTATTTTTTTTGTGTGCATACAACTGTGTGTGTTTTTTATATTAGAGCTTTTTCTTAATATAAATATAGACTTTTGGAATCACAATATGTCAACCTAGCCTACTGTAGCCTACTGTTTCACCAGATTCTTTCCAATACACTGTCCTAATATGAAGAGATCAATCAAGATGCATTTCAAACCCAGATGTGAACAGAAAGTATTCAAAGCTACAGAGACCGTTATGCCACTTGCATTGAACTCCACCCACTTTTTTCATCAATTTGTCTGTAAAACCTGCAGGACAAGTCAATATTGGCTTATTAGGAGCCATTTGAATGATAAAAACTGTTTGTTTTTTACAACTGTTTACGATGCTGATACAGCAAACAGGAGATGTCTAAGACACTAATTAGAAGAGGTCAGGACTTTTGTGCATGTTCAGGTCTCTATTTCCATCCAGGATTCACTGTTTAGCGCAGGTGCAGTTTATTCCAACATGAAAAATATTACAGGGTCTCAACATGTGATTTATCATGTCTTTCAACAGGGAGCCCCAAAGGATGTGTTATCAGATGCAGTCCAGGCAAAGCGGGCGAAACGAAAGCTTGAACGCGAACGCAAGAAGAGAAAGAGGAAAGAGTTTCGCATGAAGCAGCTGGCGGAGAAAAATGGCGAGGAGCCGCAGCCGGAGGTAAAACAGGAAACGCCGGCTGCTGCTGCTGCGCCTGCTGAAAACAAGAGGAATAAATCGGCGATTATCTTCAACAAGGTGGAGATGGTGGAAGAGATTTATGAAAGCGAAGTGCAGAAAAGGAAGAAGAAGAAACAGGGCGTAAAGGGCCAGTTAACGCCGCTGACGGGGAAGAACTACAAGCAGCTGCTCGGTCGCGTGGAGGCTCGCAAGGCGAAGCTGGAGGAGCTGAGGGAGAAGGACGAGGGGAAGGCCAAGGAGATGGAGAAGAAGATGCAGTGGACCAACCTCCTCTACAAGGCCGAGGGCATCAAAATCAAAGACGACGAGGACATGCTGCGCACCTCGCTGAAGAAGAAGGAGAAGAGGCAGGCTCAGGTGAAGAAGAGGTGGGACGAGCGCTGCGAGGGCGTCGTGGGCAAGATGCAGCAGCGGCAGGACAAGAGACGCAGGAACATCCAGAAACGCAAGCAAATCAAAACGGAAAAGAAGAAGGACAGAGCGCGGAAGAGAGGCAGGGTGCTGCCCGAGGACTTGAAAAAAGCTGCAGTGTAAAAAAAAAAAAATCTGTGGTGTTTTATCATAAGACAAAGGAAACAAAGTCTAAACAATGAGTGTGATTTATTAAAAGATACGTATAAACGTGCCACAGCTGGTGCACATTTTGTACCTTCAAGGTTTAATATGTGTGTTATGTTTAATAAAGCTATATTCCTTCATTGTGAGGAAGAAATGAAAACTTCTGTTGAATTTGTTGGATTTGTGCGATGAAAAATAGGTGTTTATTTAAAGCAGTGGTTCATCATGGACCTTATAAACTGAGACACGTTAGATAGATGTAGATGTTTTATTACAGAAAGTCACGACCACCATACATTGGGTTATTTATGGAGACAATAAATAAATAAATAATCCCACTCCACTTTTAAAAGGATAGGTCAACATTTAGAAGAATAAGGTCATTTATGTGTCTGCTCTATACAATATTACACTACTATAATCCACTATGTATTTATACTGTGTCTTTTTTCTATCATTTTTTTTATTGTTAAAGAAATTCCACATGAACAAGAGATTAAAGTACTGTAATGGAAGATGAGAAAACAAAAACAAAGATTTAAAAAGGATGCCAGAAGTAAAAAATACTAGAAATATATCGCCCCGCACATCAAGACATGGAAAATGAAAACACAAGGAGGTGGGAGGGGAGGCACAAGACTTGACTTGACTTGTCCCTCACTGTCAGTCCATAGTCCACACACAGCTGATGGCCTCGGGAGTGTTGGTGTGGACGACTCGAGGTCCGTAAACGCCTCTAGCGAACTGTCACCTGTCCTGCAGAGACTCACAGGTAACCATGGCAGGACAACTGCACGCGCGCAGGACAGAGGGTGTCAATAAAAACGTTTGGTAAGTGATAATACTGGATCAAAGTTATCCAAGAGTGTTTTTTTTTATTGATGATGCATTGAATGAGTGTGGGAATAAACAGTTAATTGTGTTTGTTAACATTTAGTAACACTTGGTGCTTGTTCTCTAGTAGTTTATTACCCTCAGACTGCACCTTGTCAGCAGTGGTGGTAGTGTTGCATTCAAGTGCCCGACCATTTTATATCCGTAAAATAACCATCTGATTGGTGGTTCTTATATGGGGTGGTAGCTGGGTTAATACATTCATAGCTCTGGTAATGATAAATAATAAAAGGGGACAAAGGTCTTTATAATACAAAGTAATCAGGTGATGTATTATTCTCTCTGTTTTGCTTGTTTGCCAGTGATATTTTTATGCTCCTGTTATTTTCCATTAATCTCAAAAATATTAAACATAGGGTAGTTTTAATATTGCATCTGTACAAGAATAAAAATGTGTGTGAACCAACATATTTGATCTTAAAAACTGTGCCATCAAATTAAACTTACACTAAACATTCCCCATAGAGGTAAAACATTAGAGTCGTCTATTATTGACACAACATAATTGATAGACGGCTTTGTATAGTTTATTTCTTAGTGATGACTCTGATAACAGTGCTGCATGAGCTGTTTGGCACCAACAGGGTTGAATTCAGTCAGTTGGCTGCAGACTACAAACCAGTGAACCTCGGACAGGGATTTCCCGACTTCTCCCCTCCTCCGTTCATCCAGGAGGCTTTTTGTAAAGCCGTGAGTGGAGGACCCACAATGCACCAGTACACCCGACCTTTTGTAAGTATTGGAGACTTTGTTTATCTCTCTGTGAACATCAGTAGCTTGAGTTTGTGTAGATTTCTATCAAATGGCTGCAGGATAAACATGTTTTCATGTTGTTGTTGTTTGGTGTTATTCCCTCAGGGCCACCCACTTCTCGTAAAAAATCTGGCTAAATTCTTCAGCAGGATTGTGGGACATGAGATTGATCCTTTTGAAGACATCCTGGTCACAGTTGGAGCTTATCAGGCACTTTTCTGCACTTTCCAGGCTTTGATTGATGAAGGGGATGAGGTACGAGCATTTATACAAGTCACAATCATTTATTTAACTGCTTTTTTAGTTAGATTATGAAAATAACATGTGAAATGTACATATTATAATGTGATACAAAGGCTAAATATCAAGGGTATTTGCATAAGTTTGAGTTAAGTGTATTTGTGTGGTTAACTCTCTTCACCTGAGGTTCATTTATTGAAAAAGTGAAAAACCAACAACATATTTTTGTCTTTCAGGTCATAATCGTGGAGCCGTTCTTCGACTGTTACCAGCCGATGGTGGTGATGGCTGGAGGAAAGGCGGTGTACGTGCCTCTGAGGCCGGTGAGAGGTTTACACAACACTATAAGAAATATAAAAGATCTGTGTATTTGACGACTTAAATTCATACGTATGAATGTATTTTTCTCTTTTCTTTTGTTAATAACAGAAATCTGGAGCTGGTGCCGTCCTGTCGAGTGGAGACTGGGTTCTCTCTGCCGACGAGCTGTCCAGTAAAATCACTCCACGCACAAAAGCCATTGTTATCAACACTCCCAACAACCCACTGGGCAAGGTGAGATAATAACAACCAGTTGGGTAACGCAATCAAGGGTCTTATTTTGCACAACAGTGGATCAATAAGCAGTATCTACTGTATGTGACAGGTTTACAAAACAGAGGAGCTCCAGATGATCGCTGACCTGTGCATCAAACACAACATGCTGTGCATCAGTGACGAGGTGTACGAGTGGCTGACGTACGACGGAACCAAGCATGTGAAGATAGGTGAGATGATGAAAAGCTGCTGTTCACAGAAACACTCAAAGTCTCAGAGCAAAGTTATTAAAACAAATATAATGAGAACGGACCTTATGGTAATGACCAACACTGTTAGGGAGAAATTCTAAGGTGATTAAGGAAGAAGAAGCACCAGAGTCCTGGATGTCTTATACTGAAGAAGCTCGATCAAGGAAAACAGAAGAGTCATCAACACAACATGTGTATGTGATGCCAACTCAGTTCTGAGGGCCAAACAGCAAAGTCCAGATTCTTATACTAGAAAGGTACACTGAGCCTGCAAGGGGAGATGTGTTAACATCCTATTGGCTATTGTGCATAAACATTAAGATAAAGATTCACACTGCCTACCTGTTGCCTCTGTACATTTTACAAAAACGAGCCATAAGAACAGTTTTTAATGTTAGGTTCAATGATCACACTAAGCCACTTTTTTTGAAGGCATCTGCATTAACATATTTTTAACTTGGTAAAATTTAAAACTGCATTAATTATGTATAAAGCAAAAAATAATCTTCTTCCTTGTATAATCCAAAAATTATTTCATGAGAGGGAAGGTTGTAAAAGATATGACTTAAGAGGGGAACTCAAACTGCAACAGCAAAGTGTAAGATCGACTCTTAAAAGTATGTGTATTTCTGTCGGAGGAGTTATTCTATGGAATAGCTTGGATGTAGAGATTAAACTCAGCAAAAGTGTTAATCAATTTAAAAGTAAGTTTAGAAAAGGAGTGTTTGAAATGTATAGCAGAGAGGAGGAGAGATAAATGATGTAAACTAATGTGATGACTGTGGGGGGGAGGGACTTTGGAGAGTGACTTTGTGTTTTGGTTGTGTTGTATGTGTGTTGTCTGGGGTTGGAAACTGATAAGCTCTGCTTCTTCCATCCCCTTTTCAAACAGTGTTAGTTGTTGTTAGTGTCTGTTGTTGTTGTTGTTGTTTGTCCTGTTCGATATTTGGTTATATGGTGTCCCGTGGCCGTGGATGTTTTTGTGTTGTATGTGAGATATGATTTTTGTTTGGTTTGAAATAAATACAATCAATCAATCAATCAATCAATCAATCAATCAATAATGGGAGAGAAACAATGGTTTATTTCTCTATCCTCACACAAAGTGTTACCCAGTGATGGTGACCATTATCATCTAACTCTACAGTTGTGTCTGGAAACCGACAGAGAGTGAGTTTTCAGACACAAAAGGAGGGAACATGGCCTACGCATGTTCCTGGGCAAGAGTGCAGGGCAGATTTCTCGCAGTGTATCTAACAAAAGGGGCATCTAATTCTTAGCTTTCAGCTATAAACACAGAGGGATTGACCTTTAACCACACAAACTAGTGAATTTCTAGTGAATTTCTTCTCCAGCGACTGCCTAGAGAAGGCCGGCTGCAGGGAGTGGTAGGGAGATGTCCCGACCCTATCACTGCTCCACCACACTGAGATGTTCTGGGGTTGAAGGAGCGAAACATCTGTGAAGGGCTGAAGACCCTGCAGGGCAACGTTCGAGTTGCACGGGGCAGAGATTAACTCCACCTACCTGTGCTATACTATAATAAAATCTGTTGTGTTTTCTGCTGTGTCGTCGACAGCCAGTCTTCCCGGCATGTGGGAGCGAACCATCACTGTCGGCAGCGCTGGAAAGACCTTCAGCGCCACAGGCTGGAAGGTAACACACACACACAGATGTTTGATTTGATTTGATTTGATTTATTTGTCAGTAGAAAAGAAATACAAAAAAAAAACTGACGAGGATAACACAGAAAAGTCCAGGACTTATTTCCACTGTGGTCCTCTGAGACAATCCGAACTAGGTGATAAAACATTAACATTGGAATAATTACTACTAAACAGTCATTTGCAATACAGTTAAAGCAGAAGTAAGTGATATATTTGTGTTAATATAAGTCTTAAATAGTTATATCTTCCGACAGCAATCACTTACATAGAGTGTTTGGTCTGAAACACGGGTCTCTCAGTCCCTCTGCTCTGCTCTGAGCCGAGGAGAAAACTTTTCTCGTATCCTACAAGTTTTATCCAATGAGGAGAGAGAACGGCATGCAGGGCTGTGTGTGCAGCCAAGGAACGCCGTGAATGTGGCGACGTAGGGACGAGGACTGTTATGGTGTGTTCAAGGAAACTCGTATTTTTCCGACCGTGAAGTGGTACCAGTTCGATCTGGTACGAGTTCACCGGTCGGAAGTTACGAGTGGCCGTTATAGTGACTTTCACAGGTAAAACAGGTCGGAAAAACACGAGTGGGTTGCCTGAACGCTACAAAGTCGTAAGTTGTGACTTGAAGCTGTAATTTACGATTTCAAAAGCCTGCCTGGAACGCAGCATTAGCGAAAACGACCGGACCACTTACTTTACTGCTTTAAATACAGCTTTGCAATACACAATACACAAAACGAGGATTATGTGCATTTGCAATACACCTTAAGGAAAAAGTGCACACCTAAGTTACTCGGAAGCACGTTGCAGGATGATGGAGGAAATACTCTACTGCTTTAAGCAGTCCATCCACCACCTCTTCACTGCTACTTTAAACCTGTGTTTCGAGCTGATTAATTTAATTGAAGCAGGGAGACTGTTCCACGCTAAAGCCCCACTATAGGCAAAGGTGCTTTTCCCTACTGCTGTTCTGAAAGTCACTGTGTGTTGTGAGGATCAAAAAGTTGTACTAGCCTACACATCTGGTCTGATGGGCTGCGTTCTCTTCCTCAGGTTGGCTGGGCCATCAGCTCTGGAAATCTCATTAAACCCATGAAGATAATCCATCAGAACAATGTTTTCGACTGTGCAACAGCTGCTCAGGTAACATCTGCACATTTTTTACAGTAACATTGTTGTTGACATTGACAGAAAGGCACGGGTGAATGTCTGTCTGATGAAATAGAAGAGGAAATGTGGCTGCATCACATGACCTCTTCAGGCCGTAACCTGTTGCTAACTCGTAAAAACTCATAAAACCCACTCCCTGTAACCCCCCAGGGACAATACAGAACTTGTTTAAGGTATTGTGTAAAGCTGTATAGCCTACACCCCCCACCCTCCCTCCATCCCCCTGTTATGTGTGTTTAACAGGAGGCAGTGGCTCAGGGCTTTGAGAGAGAGTACCAGATGTTTGGGAGTCCAGAGAGCTACTTCCAGCAGCTGCCCGCCCTGCTGCACCACAAGAGGAAGAAGCTGGCCTCGTGTCTGCAGAGTGTGGGTTTGCAGCCCATCATGCCAGAGGGAGGCTACTTCATGGTCGCAGACATTTCCTCCATCAGTGAGTCACCAAACAAACTAAACTGACCCGGCTGCATCCCATCCAGCGCTGCGATTAAAATTCACTTAAGCTTTTTGTTTTTCTAACAGAGGTGGATCTAAATGACCCGAGCACTAAGGATGAACCCTACGATTTTAGATTTGCTAAATGGCTTATTAAAGAGAAGGTAAAGATATGAGATCTATGAAACATTTAATTAATGTAGAATATTTTGTATTCTTTATTATATGATTTATCTTTTTCCTGTGCAGGGTTTAGCAACAATGCCCGTCTCCGCCTTCTACAGTCCAGAGCACAGCAAGGAGTTTGATAAGTACATCAGATTCTGTTTCGTCAAGGTAAATTCAACTTAATTATCTAAAATGAAAGTGATCAAATCCTTCTCCTGTCTCACTTAGACTCTCTCTGTCTCTGTCTCTGTTTCTGTTTGGACAGGAGGACTCCACCCTGGACGCAGCAGAGGACATCATAAGGAAGTGGAGTGAGGAGCAGTGAAGTCGACTCGTCCCCGATGTGAAGCGTTAACGTCCATTCAGATTTCACCAAACCGGACTGATTAGACTGAGCCACAGTCAGAAAACACACAGTACAATTTTCCCCACATAATAACTCTATTTTGTTGTTGTTGTTGTTGTTATTTCTAGAGGGTAAAAGTCAGGTGAACTATGTCCTTTCACTTTCAGTCACATTTCACCTTCAGATCTTTGTCCTGAATCAAAATGAAAGAGAAATTGTAATAAAAGTTTTAATTCACCCACATGTTCTGTTATTCAGTGTTGCACTTATGTATTTATTGGTTTCCCTTGCAAAGGAAATGTGAATAGGCACCTCACAATAAGACTGATCTATAAAGGATTTATAAATGTTTCCTAATTAGGTTATTAATTCTGTTTAAAAGCCACAAATAAACATAAACAAGTTATAATACAGTTTTCATACTGCATTTTTTCCTACTAGTAGGCTAACTCAACGAGCATGCTGAAGCAGCTAGCACAAACACTAATGAAAACAGAAAAGCTAAGACTCTTCTGTAATTATCAAACAAAGACAAAATTAATCAACAAATAAATTATTAAAATATGCCAGAAATAAAGATTAATACAGAGAGAAAGACTTAGGCTAAATAAAAACATTAAAATGAAATTGTGTGTGTCCGTGTGGTCCGTGTTCTCCTGTCGCTGCGTCTCATTTGCATATCTCGCCCCGCCCACCAGGAAGTGGAAATGAAAACACAAGGAGGTCGGAGGGGAAGTACGAGACTTCACTGTCCCTCCTCCGTAGTTCGCAGCTGATGGCCTCGGGAGTGTTGGTGTGGACGACTTAACTTAACTCCTGTGAACCGTGCAAGAGATTTGATCCATTTATTTTAAACGTGCATTGTCCTGTCGGAGGCGATGATCCTCCATTGATGGGAATAATCAGGAATCTGTCCGCCAGTTTGACTCTAATTCGTCAGAGTTCAATCAGAAACCACAATCAGGTAAGTGCAGCTTTTTATAGGACTGTATATATATAATGTAAATAATAAATAGGCCTAATAACATAAACCATGCAGCGAATTTAACAACCTCTTTATTTAATCACAGATAATCATGGCAAGACGATTGCATGCGCGCAGGACAGAGGGTGTCGATAAAAACGTTTGGTAAGTGATAATACAAAGTTACGCATAAGTGTATTTTATCTGATGTGGCATTGAATGAGCGTGGGAATAAATCGTTTCCTGGCAGAAGATAAACAGTTCATTGTGTTTGTTGTCATTTAGTAACACTTGCTTGTTGTTTAGTAGAGTGTGGGCTGCCGCTGGTCAGCAGGGGTAGTGATAGTGTTGCATTCAAGGGCCTGACCGTTTTATATCCTTAAAATAACCATTTGATTGGTGGAGGTCAGGGGGTGGTAGCTGCACAGCTCAGGTTAATACACTCTTCACATTACCATATCTCTGGTAATGTAACAGGAGACAACATATAAAAGGCCATCAAAATAGTCAGAATATGTTTTGCTTCCTCCATTAATTTCTAAAATATCAAATAGGCTATATGGTAGTTTTAAGATTGCACCTGTACAAGAATAAAAATGTTTTCATTATGCTGCAAACCCTCGTAGCCCATCACTTTCAATTGAATCTGAAAAAGTGATAATATGCAAATGAGATTACCAAACAAATGCATGCATAAAAAAAGAAACATAATGATCATAGTAACTCATTGGGACTGATAAGAGTTTGAACTGAGCCAATAAAATCTACAGTATTTCATTTTTTATCATTTGTATGAACTGATACTTTAAATTGAAAAGATTTTGCAGTCCAGTTAAACTTACACAATGTTTCCCATAGAGGTAATGCATAAGAGTTGTTTATTATTGATCAAACAGAGTTGATAGATGGCTTTGTATTGTTTATTTCTTACTGATGACTCTGATAATGATGCTGCTGCAGTGTCTCATAACCTGTTTTGCACCAACAGGGTTGAATTCACTCAGATGGCTGCAGACTACAAACCAGTGAACCTCGGACAGGGATTTCCCGACTTCTCCCCTCCTCCGTTCATCCAGGAGGCGTTTTGTAAAGCCGTGAGTGGAGGACCCACAATGCACCAGTACACCCGAGCTTTTGTAAGTATTGGAGACTTTGTTTATCTCTCTGTGAACATCAGTAGCTTGAGTTTGTGTAGATTTCTATCAAATGGCTGGAGGATAAACATGTTTTCATGTTGTTGTTGTTTGGTGTTATTCCCTCAGGGCCACCCACTTCTCGTTAAAAACCTGGCTAAATTCTTCAGCAGGATTGTGGGACATGAGATTGATCCTTTTGAAGACATCCTGGTCACAGTTGGAGCTTATCAGGCACTTTTCTGCACTTTCCAGGCTCTGATTGATGAAGGGGATGAGGTACGAGCATTTATACAAGTCACAATCACTTATTCAACTGCTTTTTTAGTTAGTTTATGAAAATAATTGAGTGTATAAATAATGAAATTAAGATATTCCAATGTCATATGGAAGGTAAATATCAAAAACACAGAGGAAATTTGCATAGGTTTGAGTAAATTGTGTTTGTGTGGTTTAAGTTATGTTATATAGAAATGTTTTGCACACAGTCGCTTCACCTGAGGTTCATTTATTGGAAAAGTAAAAAATTCATTCAGTCATTTATTCAACTGCTTTTTTAGTTAGATTATGAACATAACTGTACCTATTAGATGTTATGTGGGGGCTAAATATCAAAAACACAGAGGGTATTTGCATGTACGTTTGAGTTAAGTGTATTTGTGTGGTTAACTCTCGTCACCTGAGATTCATTTATTGAAAAAATGAAAAACCAACAACATATTCGTCTTTCAGGTCATAATCGTGGAGCCGTTCTTCGACTGTTACCAGCCGATGGTGGTGATGGCTGGAGGAAAGGCGGTGTATGTGCCTCTGAGGCCGGTGAGAGGTTTACACAATAATATAAGAAATATAAAAGAGCTGTGTATTTGTATTAGAATAAAATTCATACATTTAAACACATTTTTCTCTTTTCTTTTGTTAATAACAGAAATCTGGAGCTGGTGCCGTCCTGTCGAGTGGAGACTGGGTTCTCTCTGCCGACGAGCTGTCCAGTAAAATCACTCCACGCACAAAAGCCATTGTTATCAACACTCCCAACAACCCACTGGGCAAGGTGAGATGATGACAACCAGTTGGGAAACGCAATGAAGAGTCTTATTTTGCACAACAGTGGATCAATTGTGTGTACACACAGTAGACACGCACATACATAATATGCAGTATCTATGTGACAGGTTTACAAAACAGAGGAGCTCCAGATGATCGCTGACCTGTGCATCAAACACAACATGCTGTGCATCAGTGACGAGGTGTACGAGTGGCTGACATACGACGGAACAAAGCATGTGAAGATAGGTGAGATGATGAAAAGCTGCTGTTCAGAAAAACACTCAAAGTCTCAGAGCAAAGTTATTAAAATGTTATTCCTATAATAAAATCTGTTGTGTTTTGTCGTCGACAGCCAGTCTTCCCGGCATGTGGGAGCGAACCATCACTGTCGGCAGCGCTGGAAAGACCTTCAGCGCCACAGGCTGGAAGGTAACACACACATGTACACACACACAGCTGTTCTGAGTGTGTTATCTACTGTACTTCACATCTGGTTTGATGGGCTGTGTCATCGTCCTCAGGTTGGCTGGGCCATGAGCGCTGGAAACCTCATCAAACACATGAAAACCATCCATCAGAACAGTGTTTACCACTGTGCAACAGCTGCTCAGGTATTGTAACATCTGCACATGTCTGACACTGCTGTTGCACTAAAAACCTGCAAATGGCTTTAATCTGAGATGAGAGGTGGGTTTATATGCAGAAGACATTGACACTAAAAGGCACTTACATAATCTCAGAGGTGGTGAGAGTTAGTTAAATATAAACTGGAGCACTTAACAGGAGAAGCTGCCAGATAAACCACAATTCATTCATAATACTGTGAATACAAACCTGTAGTGTCACACATCTACAGTTTCATCATCTGGGTTCTGTGAAATCATTAAAAATAATAGTCATGAGGAAAACTTGTGTGTGTATATAACTGTCTTTCTTGCCTAGGCCATATAAACAATATCTGTACCTCTAGGACAATATACTGTAGGCTACAGATCTACATGTGTGTGCTGGCATATAAAACAACAGTTTATTTGTAGAAAAAAGAGGTTCCACTGCACATAATGTAGTAACTTTAATGTAATTTATTGGTTAAAAGCTTGGCAACGCGTTTCGCAACACACGCTTCATATAATAAGCCTGATGAAGCCTATTTTAACCAATAAATTACATTAAGTTACTACAATATGTGTGGTGGAACCTCTTTTTTCTACTATGGTCTGCTTTCCTGACACCAACGGCACTAATGTGAAGTTCTAAGCTGTGCAAGGCAATCTACCTTTTTGAACAGTTTATTTGTCTTTGTGCTATTTTCAATTGAATATGGGATTTAAATGCGAATAATAATATTCTGTCCACGTCCACGTCCTGTCCTAGTGAGATATTAATCTTTTCCCTGACATAAACTTCCTTAATAAAAAATGAATCTGCACTTTGTTTCAGTCTGTGTGAATGAGGAAAGAGGAAGAAGAAGTGTGGCTGCGTCACATGACCTCTAACCTGCTGCTAACTAATAATAATACAGAACTTGTATAAGGTATTGAGATGGTGTTGTGTTGTGTGTTTAAAGCTGTATACACCCCCCACCCACCCACCCTCCATCCCCCTGTCCTGTGTGTTTAACAGGAGGCAGTGGCTCAGGGCTTTGAGAGAGAGTACCAGATGTTTGGGAGTCCAGAGAGCTACTTCCAGCAGCTGCCCGCCCTGCTGCACCACAAGAGGAAGAAGCTGGCCTCGTGTCTGCAGAGTGTGGGTTTGCAGCCCATCATGCCAGAGGGAGGCTACTTCATGGTCGCAGACATTTCCTCCATCAGTGAGTCACCAAACAAACTAAACTGACCCGGCTGCATCCCATCCAGCGCTGCGATTAAAATTCACTTAAGCTTTTTGTTTTTCTAACAGAGGTGGATCTAAATGACCCGAGCACTAAGGATGAACCCTATGATTTTAGATTTGTTAAATGGCTTATTAAAGAGAAGGTAAAGATATGAGATTTGTGCAACATTTAATAGAGAATATCTTGTTGTATTCTTTATTATATAATTTCTAATATCTTTTTCCTGTGCAGGGTTTAGCAACAATCCCCGTCTCTGCCTTCTACAGTCCAGAGCACAGCAAGGAGTTTGATAAGTACATCAGATTCTGTTTCGTCAAGGTAAATTCAGCCTAATTATCTATAATTAAAGGGATAGTTCACCCAAAATTCAAATTTCACTCATTATCTACTCACCCTCATGTCGACTCGGCGCAGCACTGCACTGCCATATGACGGTAGCGAACGGAGCTCACTTTTCTTTGTCCAAAAAGACACACCAAAAAACATCCAAATACCTCCATAGTGCTCGGTGGTAGCGGGAACTGAGGCACTCAGAGTAGGAAGGTGATTTTAAAAAGCCTTTATTGCAGCATGGCCAAACAAGTTAAAACCAAGCCAATGTGTTGCGGCCACAGGCCTTCATCAGGGCTGGTATAAAATGGCCGCCCATATGTAACCTGTATATATAGAGAGAGGTCACATGACTGAGTGGGCCCCATGGTAGAAGCACATGTGATGCCAATCAGCAGAATACAATATACATCCACATCTAAACAGACATGAAAGGAGAACAACACAAAATATACAAGCAATCAACAATAGAGAACATTTCAAACATTATAAATCATCAGGTTAATTAACATAGTGCTCGTCTGTAATGTCCCTCTTGTATTGAAGCCCCAACATGAGAAATTGTTCCGAAAAAAATTAAATAAGTCTATATTTTAAGCTTGTTTGTAACGGAAGCTCCCAGTGTTGCTCTTCCTGGTCCGTCCAAATCTCGCTACACACAAGCTTAAAATATAGACTTACTTAATTTTACAAGAGGGACATTACAAACGAGCACTATGGAGGTATTTGGATGTTTTTTGGTGTGTCTTTTTGGACGAAGAAAAGTGAGCTCCGTTCGCTACAGTGCACGGAGGACTCTGAAACTTCTCCCAGCCTTTAGTCGATATGAGGGTGAGTAGAAAATGAGTGAAATTTGAATTTTGGGTGAACTATCCCTTTAAAGTAATTGATTAAAGCCTTCTCCTGTCTCACTTACACTCTCTCTGTCTCTGTTTCAACAGGAGGACTCCACCCTGGACGCAGCAGAGGACATCATAAGGAAGTGGAGTGAGGAGCAGTGAAGTCGACTCGTCCCTTGCCGATGTGAAGCGTTACCGTCCATCCAGATTTAACCGAACCGGCCTGATCTGCCTCAGTTAGAATGAGCCAATGTGAATCAATGTGAATGATCCTGTGCAATGATTGTATGTAGTATTTTTCCCAACATAATAACTCTATTTTTGTTGTTGTTGTTGTTGTTATTTTTTAGAGGACAAAGTCAGGTGATTTATTTTTAAATTAAATTAATATGTCCTTTCACTTTCAGTCACATTTCACCTTCAGAGGTCTTTGTCTTGAATCAAACTGAAAAAAAAAAATGTAATAAAGCTTTTAATGAATACACACGTTCTTTTCTTGTAAAGTAAATGTTGGTATAAATCCTTTTATAGAGGATATAATATATTCTCTATAAAGAGTTTATAATAAAGCTATTCATCCAGTTGTTAACACTTGGCAAACCATAATTAACCAATAATAAACAATTTATAACACAGTTCTCACACATTGCAGGTCACTCTTTAACCATTAACTGTGAGTGACTCAACAAACTTCTTTAAAGAAGCTGGCACAAACTAAGAGAAATTTAAGCTCATTTTGTCAAGCAACTGGTCACTGTTTATCTTTTGAGTTGGTAAATGATCAATAAAGTTTTAAGAAACCAATTAAGTTTATCATAAACCAATGGTCATCTTGTAAAGTGGTGGACTGGTTCAAATGTGAAAGAAAAATAACATTTTACTTAGCAGCTCAACTCTATTTAAATATGAATTCAGGGGGGGGGCTCATATTTGACCCTTGATCATTTTCAGACTTTGATTTGGGTAAAGAGTAATATCATTTATGGTCAGATATCTATCTATAAGTATTAATTGTGTTAAGACTTGTGTTGAAGCTGCTCAACCTGATGAAACTGAACTGTTTTAACCCTTTGATGCACAACATATGCACACCCCCTCTAATGCGCAACATGGGTCTAAAATGACCCGCATTCATTTTCCATGTGAATTCATGCTGGGTGAGTGTTTCTTTGTGGTATCTTTTAAAATCAATATATTTTATGATTGAATCCTCCAAGTATCATTTGAATATCTTGTTTTTAATTAGTACAGGGTGTTATTTCCATTTTTACTTTCTTATTTTATGAACAAATAGACAAAAAGTCTCAGAGAGTGGACCAGTTAGCTAGCTAGCAGTTGACATTTCTACATTCTACTGTATTAGTTAACTACAGTAGAACATGTCAACAGCTAGCTAGGTAGGTAGCTGTTGACATGTTCTAGCTGGTGACAACAATAGAATATTATTCTATTGTTGTCACCAGCTAGAACATGTCATCATGTTAACAGTTAGCTTACTTGCTAATATTAAGGTATTTCCCTTTATGACAAGTAATGTAGCTACTTATTCAAGGTAACTAAAACCTTATCAATTATGCACAGTTATCTTTAATGAGTCATCAAATGTTTCTTTAGGTAAATTGGAATAATTGTAAAACAAGTAAATATGATTATATGTGCTTAAAAAAGAATATTTACTTTAGAAAATGATAAATACTGTGCAGTGATTTCAAAGATATAACATTGAAATAGCCTACTCAGATAGAATAAACTATGGCTAGCTGTTGACCACAGTAGAATATGTCAACAGAGCTATTAATGGGGAAAAAGGACAAGTAATGACTAGTCATTATTGTAATCAAGGAAACAATGGTCTGTTGTTGGTATAGATAGTGAGGGAATGCTAAAATTAAAGTATTCTTGCTATACTTGTTTTTTCAACTGGTCCACTCACTGAGACATTTTTGTTCATTTTTGTTCACAAGTAAGAAATGAAAAATGGAAATAATGACCCCACTAATAAAAAACAAGATATTAAATAATACTTGGAACATTCAATCATAAAATAGATAGATTTCAAAAGTTACAGCAAAGAAACTATCACTCAGCATGAAATCACATTGGAAATGAATGTGGGTCATTTTAGACCCATGTTGCGCATTAGAGGGGTAGTGATACAAAATGTGTTTTTATTAAAAAAGTGAAAAAGTAAAAAATAAAATAAGGATGTATTATGATCAAAGACAAGTTAATTGAGGAATACCTAGAATTCTATACGATGAAATAAATTTTTCGCAAAGATATAGCACAAAAAAACTCACTCGGGTCTATTTAGACCCATGTTGTGCATCAAAGGGTTAATATTATGCGACACTGGAAGACTTTTATTTTGAAAACCGGACAGCGACCCGGAAGTAAATAGACTTCACGTGTTGTGTTGGTGAGTGTGTGTAAAAATGTCTACCGGAGTAGCAGCAGCAAAGCGACCTAACGTTGTTTCCCCTCAGGTAACATTTCACATGTGTTTATTAATAAAATATAACGTTGTCGTTGTTTGTACGTGTCCTAAATCATGTTTCCGGTTTGTCTGCAGGCGGAGGAGAAGACGGACTGGAAGAAGAGGAAAGCAGAGAGTGAGTAAACACAAAGCTGCATGTGTCGCTGCTCTCGGTTACATGCTGCTATTCAGACATGCCGCTATTTCGACATTGACTTCTAATTGTCGGAATAGCGGCATTAACATTATTTTTTAAGCATCCCACTATTCCGACATTTTTTTTTTTCATTGTCGGAGTAGCGGCACTTTACTATTTTTCAAACATTCCGCTTTTCCGACATTGATTGATTACGTTATAGTCAGACGTGTCCTTCTGATTTATTTTTATTTTTTCATCTGAGACACTGTTTCTCATACACAAATACATACATAGGCCTATTAGAGAAGAAAAAACAAACCCTCCAAGTTTAAAAACACACCGGCAACAGCGCACACTGATCTGCAGAGCTGAGACTGTTATTATTCTGTCACCTGAGTTTATCCTGCTGCTTTACATCGTTTTAACATAGGTAAAAGAAGAAAAAAAGATTGTCTGGAATAAAGGGGCAGATTACATAAGATTATTCTTTTTTCTGCTCCCTTTTGTTGAGATTTGGGAGGTTTTTGCCTGATTTATTGCCCGATGCCATGTATCTAGCTTTCTCTCCCCTCCCTCCGCCCGTTGTCTTAGTTGTCACTTTGTTGTCGCTCCACAGAGCTTATCAAAGTTGAGGTGCAGAGTTGTGCACGCACAGTTTGATAGATCTGAAAAAGGTGTAAATATTTTGGGTGTCTTTTCACCGTAGGCCTAAGCAAAACATTTAGTAGCAGCAGTTTTACACTGCTTACTTACAGTTTTGATAAATAAGGCCCCAGGCCCTGAGCCCAGAGCCCAGACACTACAGCTGCAGCTCCGCGGTTCATCCGCGGCGCTGTCCGTGGTGCTGAAGGTGACAGGTTAACTTGACAAACAAACTGCAGCATAGTTCTGTTTGTTTATCATATGTGTCAGTTTTGTTTGTGACTTGATAGTTGAGTTGTTGAGATTAAGAACATCACTCCCTCATCAAACCAGTGATAGGCAGCGCCGTAACGTAACCGTGCGGGGCCCCCCCGCGGCCGTTCACCGCGGATGACGGCGGGCGGGCGGGCGGGGGGGGCGAGGCGATGGCCGCGATGACGGGGGGGCTAGGAGCTATCCATGGTTAGTTAACCAAAAGTCTCTTGAAATATCAAACAAAGAGGAGAACTATGGACTGTGGAAGCTTGAATGGCCAAAATACAGAAGTTATCATGACGTGAAACATATGTTGCAGTGTAAAAAAAAAAAAAAAAAAAAAAGGACCGTTGATTCGGTGGAAACTCGGCTTAACGGGCGGGGGCGGGGCCCCCACGGCATGCGGGGCCCCCCCGCCTTGCGGGGGCTGCGGGGGTATACTTTACGGCCCAGGTGATAGGCATGCTGAAAAGAAAAGAGAGAGAGACGCGCCTGGGTATCGCAGCTGTAAAAAAATAAAATAAAAATAAAAATAAAAAAGACGTGTCGGAATAGCGGTATCAAAAAGTGTCGGACTACCGGCATGTCTAGATAGAGGGATGTCGTAATAGCGGGATGTCTAAATAGTGACATGTCGGAATAGCGGGATGTCTGAATAGCGGGCGGACCCCGCTGCTCTCCTGCAGCTCTGTTACCTGTCAGCTGAAGTAGATCAATAGATCAATTAGAGTACGAGCTTTTATTATTTGAACACGTATTTAAAGTGTCTTTGGAGAATATGTGGGTTTTGTTTATTTTAGATGAACAGTAACATCTTAACATTTCATATTAAGCTTAAGACTTTTATGTAAGTTGAATTTCCTGTATTGATCTGCAAATCATGTCTTCAAAATTAATCAATCAGTGTTTGAAATGTAAAGACATGATGAAGAGTAATAATGTTAAAACAAAGTCATGGTTTCCTTTTGCTTCTCTTGTCTTAAGAGTCTAAAACCATATACCTAGCCTATTCAAGTTACTATCACAACACACAACCACCTGTGGTGCTTTTCTTGAAAAATAGCAAATTATTAATTAATTATCAAACTAATTACCAGTTGTTTTTTTTTAATTGTCATCAGCTATTTGACTATTTGTTTCAGCTCTGAATCCCAAACACACACAAGTTCATAAGTAGATCTGCTGCTATTTTAAAGGCTCGTGAACCACTGTCTTAACCCATCAGTGTGGATGTCATCAGTGTTTATAGAGATGTTTGATTAAGATTAATTAGTTTCTCTGATTCTTCTTCCACAACAGTAAAAGAAAACAAGAAGCAGAGGAAAGAGTCGAAGCTGATTAAAGAGCTGGACAAGCAGAGAGAGCAGGAGGCTGCAGAGGGAGCCAAGCACCAGGAAACTCAGAGTAAAACAGGTAACAAACACAATCATTGTCTCATTGTTTGTTCTGAATGTGTGTGTGTGTGTAACAGAGTTAGTCCAGGCAATCTAGCTCATTTTGGACCCAAAAATAGAATGTTTTTCACCATACATCATTTCTATGAGGTGTCCAGAACAACATACTAAAAGTCCTAAGAAATCCTAGTTGGGGAAATATGTTTAATTCGCATCATTATTTACTGTAAAATCTATGGTGCAGACAATACACCCCAATGGGGCTATTTTTTTCCTTTATTCCTATCATAATGAAACTTACACAATGAAAGTATCCATGAAATGTAACATTTTTTGTATTAGCCTACAAGTTTCTTTGAAAATGAATTTGAATATGCAAATGAGCAAAACACTAATGGAATACTGTATGGCCAAAATACACCCGAAAAGGCTTATTTTCTTCCTTTATTCCTACCACAATCACACTTCACACAATAAAAGTATACTACAAGAAAAGTAACATTTCTGTATTTCAAGTTTCTTGGTAAATTAATTTTAAATATGTAGCCTAAATGAGCTCAACACTAATTGACTTATGGTCAAGAAGCCATAAAGCCACAAGCAGCAAAAACAGAGGACACCTCATAGAAATTATGTATGGTGAAAAACATTCTGTTACAATTAGTCTGTTGTAAAACGCTATTTTGCCTGGACTAAATAAGGAGGTGTGATGTGTGTGATATGTGTGTGTGTGTGTTTGGTGTAGGTCGGGGGTACACGGTGAGCGTGGCCCTGCCTGGTTCGGTCCTGGACAACGCTCAGTCCACTGAACTCCGCACGTACCTGGCCGGACAGATCGCTCGAGCCTGCGTCGTCTTCTGTGTCGACGAGATCGTTGTGTTTGACGAACAAGGGGAAGATGTCAAGTGAGTTTAAATGAAACACACAGAAGAGGAACTTATTGATAAAAACACAACTGTTGGAAAAGTTTTATGGAAGAGTTTCTCTGCTTTTTCTTTCTTTTTTTCTTCTGCAGGAGTGTTGAAGGAGAGTTTAAAGGTGTTGGGAAGAAAGGCCACGCCTGCATCCAGCTCGCCAGAATACTTCAGTATCTTGAATGTCCACAGTGAGTCGGAGCGTTTTTATAATCACATCATCACTATCATCAATATCAGCCAGTGTTATTATCAGAGGGTGGATATGATACATCTTTTCTTTTCCTCCAGGTACCTGCGCAAGTGGTTTTTCCCAAAACATCAAGATTTACAGTACGCAGGTAATTTAAAATAACCTTAAAACTTCCCTCTACTTTCATTTCTTGGCAGCAGAGGTCACTGTGGGAGCCTCATGGGTGTAAATAATATACCACAGTGAATTAGCTGTTAGCAGTTCCTGTTCCTGCGCTGTGGCCACAGACATACTGTCAATCATTACTGTGTTGAAGAAAAACAAACATACAAACATGAAAATTGACCATTTCAGGCAGATGTTGTTGTTATAAGAAGCATTTTTTCCCCTGTGAAGTGTATGTGTTGATTCTATATTTGCAAAGGACACTGGACGTATTGAGTGTAAATTGCACTGAATGTATAAATTTGTGTCTCATGTAAGTAGTAGTAACGCATCATTTTATCAAGTACATTAAAAAAGCACCATCGCCTGTGTTTACCGCACAAACTTTGCATAATCTCAGAGGAGCTCAAAGGTTTGCAACTTGAGAAAATCCTAAAAGATAATTGTATCTGTAACCAATCTGTACATAAATACAAAGGTGCGATTATCTGAAGACTAAAACTAGGTAAAAGTTTTAACATCAGATATCAACAAGTTTATAAATGAAGGTAACTGGAGAGAGACAAATGCCGACAAGTAACCGGTGCTTCTCTTCCTCCCCCACCAGGTTTGTTGAACCCTCTAGACAGCCCCCACCACATGAGGATAGACGAGGAGTCGGAGTATCGGGAGGGAATCGTCCTCGACCGGCCGATCAAACAGGGAAAAGGTTCATTAGTCAACTGTGGGATGAGGAAGGTGAGCACGTCCTCACAGAGAGATTACCGTGGTGTTGACATGTGAATATAGAAGCTACAGCTGCAGATAATGATTTTACATGATCAATTATAGGGATAGTTCAACATTTTGGCAAATTGGCCCATTGCCATAATCCCTATAGTTTTAGGAGTAGGTTTGTTACCTTTAATTGTTGGTGCAAGCTATTTTTAGAACGGCGGAGCAGAGCCGCAAGCTGCTCAGAGACATAACAGGAAGCTAATGGAATTTCTTGGTTTCTCTCATCAAAGACACAATCCAACAACTCCAAAAACGCTCTCGTGGACAAGTTGTGACCTGCACATTCACCACGCTATGAGATAATAACAGAACGTTACGAGACAGAGTTGTTTTAGAGGTAAATTCATACAAAACCGCTGATGTGCGTTCCCGTCGGGGGCAGTTTTTCAGCAGCAGTCTCTGCATTTGCCTCTAAAACAACTCTGTCTTGTAACGTTCTGTTATTATCTCATAGCGTGGTGAATGTGCAGGTCACAACTTGTCCACCAGAGCGTTTTGGAGTTGTTGGGTTGTGTATTTGACGAGTTTGATGAGGGAAACCAAAAATCCCATTAGCCTCCGTAGCGTAGCTCTGAGCAGCTCGCGGCTCTGCTCCGCCGTTCTAAAAATAGCTTGCACCGACAATTAAAGTTAACGAACCTACTGCTATAGGGATTATGGCAATGGGCCAATTTGCCAAAATGTTGAACTATCCCTTTAAGGATCAATGATTTGTTAAAAAAAAGTCCATTATAATTAGCTCAGATGTTTTATTTTGTCAAACCAAAACCCAAACATATTGAATGTACTGTGATTTAACTGATGGGATAGTCAGAGAGAGAGAGACAGGAAATGGGGAAGCAGAGAGAGGGGGAATGACATGCAGCGAAGGGCCACCGGGGGATTTGAACCGGGGACGCCTGCTCAACCCAGTGAGCTATACGACACCCCTATTGATTATTTTTCTGATCGACTGCTCCCACAGGACGTTCGGATCGATAAACAGCTTCAGTCTGGACTTCGAGTGACGGTTCAGCTCAACAAGACGCAGAATCAAGGTGACTGAGTCCATCACACTGTGACAGGCTCAGGGTGTTTCTGTCTGTAGTCAGTTCTCACTTCCTGCTGAGTGAGTGTGTGTGTGTGTGTGTGTGTGTGTGTGTGTGTGTGTGTGTGCTTTCATTCATCCACTTGTCTGTGTGTCGTCCTCAGAGAGTAAAATCTTCCAGGGGCGGGTGGTGGCTCCTCATGTGCCCAGGACTGAAGGAGGTTTCTACTGGGGTTACAGCGTCCGCCTGGCCTCCTGTCTCAGTACGTTTCCTCTTCCTCCTCCTCCTCTCTGAGCTCCAGTCTCACTCTGAACTCACTGTGGGTCGATTTTGATTGTTTTTTGTTGTTGTTTGTTCTAATGCAGGTGCAGTTTTCACAGAAAGTCCATATAAAGAAGGATACGATGTGACTGTGGGCACGTCGGAGAGAGGCAACAGCATGGACCAAACCAAACTGACCCCGTTCAAGTAGGTTCCTCTATAAGCCTCACCTGCACCTGCATAATCTACTTGCTGTATTTTAGTTATTTTGTTTGCTTGTTTAGATTATTGTGCAAATAAATCAAACTAAATGAATTAAACTTAAACCAAATATCGAAAACTGGACAATTTTATGACTCAGAGCTGCACAATTAATCACATTTTAATCCAAAATCCCAATATGGCCACAAGTCAAAAGATCCGAATTTTGTTTTGATAAAGATGAAAATGTGTCATAACATTGTTGTGCATTGTTGTGTTGCTACAGAGATATGTTGGTGAAAGATGCAACACAAATTCACACATTTAATCAGTTTTTATATTCTCTAAACCAAGGGTGTCAAACATACACCCCGTGGGCCAGAACCGGCCCTGCAGAGGGTCCAATCTGGCCCTCAGGATGAATTTGTCAAGTGTGAAAATTTGAAATTGCACATATTTCTATCAAGAAATTTCAGGTGGTTCATAATATGTTTTGTAAAAGGATAGTTCCGTAACTGTAAACATACTAAAACAGAGGAAAATTTCAATTTTTGAAATATATTTAAAGGTTATTATGCTATTATTTTACTGGTCCGGCCCACTTGAGATTAAATTGTGCTGTTTGTGGCCCCTGAACTAAATTGAGTTTGACATCCCTGCCCTAAACTGAAAATGAAAAAGCAAAAATGAGCGTTCACACTTATCAGCACATATAATTGCAAAATATGTTTTTTTTTCATATTGTGCAGCTCTTTGAATGACCAAATAAATGCAATGTGAGTGTGTTGGCATTTAGCTCCCAGCAGCACTGTACCTCCTAGTGTTATTATGTCATTATTATAATAACATAATATACTTTATTAACTTATTAACTTGTCTCCTCTGTTTAGACATCTTCTTGTGGTGTTCGGAGGTCTCCAGGGTCTGGAGGCCAGCGTGGACACCGACCAGAACCTGGAAGTGACCGACCCCAGTGTTTTATTTGACCTTTACCTCAACACGTGTCCCGGTCAGGGCAGCAGGACGATCCGCACAGAGGTGAGGACAGATGTTGGTTAGAAGGACACATGTCTGCTCTTCTTAACCTGCATTTAGCTCTACATTGACTTCAACCTGTTTCATGCTCATCTTAATTATTTACCGTTTCCCTCCCAATAGGAAGCCATCTTAATTACCATGTCAGGACTGAGACAGAAGATCACCGCTGCCTTCTCAGATGTTTCCAGTTCTTCATTAAAGAATTAGCAGCGGAGGAGGAGGAAAGCAAACAAAACCACAAAGCCGATGGAGTTTGTATCATGCCACTGTATTTTTACTGTGAAGGTGTTTGTTTCACCTACTGTAAAATAGTCACAATCTCTCTCACACACACACACACACACACACATACACACACACACATCAGACACTCTGTCACATTTCTCTTTGCTTCATATAGTTTTTGTTCAGCATTTTTGCTTCTAAAGGATCCAGTAAATTGTAATTGTACATATTTAAATACAAAACTATCTTCAAGATTGCACTGACTTGCATTGTTTCTTTTTCTTTTCCCACAGCATACAATTATCTTGAAACAGTAAAGAGCATTTAATGAAAAAAACAAACAAAAAAAAATTGTGTTCAGACAAACAAATGGCACTGAAGTCTCTGGTTGAACACGTTTTGTTTTGTAACGGAGGGACGGTGACCCATCTGAAAGTTGGACGACATCTCCACGGGTCTGCAGGACGTTACAGTTCTGTGATTGTCCTTGTCTATATGTAATCACATTACAGTTTCAATGCATGCTGCATGCATCAACGCCTTTTGTTGAATTTTTCACTTCAGGAAGCCAGATGAATTTTTTTATTTTATTTTGATGCCAGGTTTGGTCCAGGAATCTGCAGGACTCCTCTGTTTTTTTCTTCATACAGTTTCTGGGCTCGATCAATTTAACAGGCTATTTAATACTGATAAAGTATAGCACGGCAGTCAATGCAGTTCATGTGTATTTGTTTTCTTGCTCATCACTGACCGATAGATGCAAAAACTAAACAAACAAAAAAAGGCATTTGATCCAAAAAATTGTGTGCGTGGTGGTGATAAGATAATGTACTGCATGTATGTACGAGGACAGATTCACCTCTTGTAAAAGGCAACAAAGTTGAAGAACTTGCACCTTCTCTGCATCATGTTTCTATGTGAAGTTGCTTTGAGTTGTGCCACAAACAGACACACAACATGACCATGATGCATTTGAACTGAAGCTGCATGCACTGTAATGCCACTGAGATAAAAACAAAAGCTAAAAAAAAACAAGTAGGAGTGTAACGATACTTGAATACTATTTAAAACTGACACAAGCTGCGTGTCATGTGACTACTTTGGTCCAATCACGATGGAGAAACCAACCTATAAGGTGTTTAAAGGTTAGTTCCATTAGCCAAAGGTGGATAATAACTCTGAGACTCCAGACCCCGGCCCCGACCTCGACCCCCCCATATCCACAGACACATTCAAAAACATTGGAGGTCTGAAGTGAAGTGAATCGTGGATCTGGAGAATCGTTACACCGCCAGTAAAAACATACATCAGGCAACAGTTTTATGTTCGTTATCTGATTTCCACAAAAACAAAAACATTGTCCATTTTTTTCTCCAAAAAACACTGACATCGTCCAATTTTCTTCACTGGCATAGACCGGAAGTGAACAGGAATAGTCGCCACTGCACTGTTATTCCCAAATGTGTGACCGACTGCGGCCACATTCAGCATCTAAACTTTATGTACGTTGTGTATTTGTGTGAGTGTGAGTGTGAGTGTGACTGTCAGAAACGAAGTGGAAGCGCCGGCAGTGTTTTTACTGTAATTACATGGAATTCCTCTTGGGGTCGGCAGATGCAGTTGCGCCGTGTACTGTAGCTTTAAACGTGGAAATGCTCTTATGGTGCGTTCCAGTTGGAGCCGGAGGTCGGAATTTTCTGAGCTCCGAGAGTCAGAATTTTAATCTGGAACGACGCCCGAAGTCGGATCTTTAACCTCGGAAAGTCGGACCTGCCAGAGGAGAAATGGCGGGAAGACTCAGTGACATCATTTAAGTCAACTCGCTTTTACAGACCGGCTTGCCTTTTTTTTATTGATTTCTATTTTTTATTCCCCGTTGTAATGTACTCTTACTTTCTTAATTTGTTTAGTCCCACGTTCACTGTGCAATATATCTTATAAACCTTTTATTCGTCTTTATTGTTTTATTTCCCTTTTAACTCTTGTCTTATCTTATCTCACAGTTTTATTTAGATCTTGTAACTTTTTAGAGCTTTACTTTAATGCCTTCGCTTGTTCTAAATCTTTTATATCTTCTTGTCCCCCTTTTATCGAATACACCCTGTTTTATTTATTTATTTTATCTAATTATCTGCATCTCACACTTAGATTTGGCTCCTCCTGGTCGCCTTACTGCCTAAGTGTTGCTTGGGCTTCCTATATGTTCCTGTTTTTGTCAAGCACTTTTAAAACTCATGTTTTTAAAGGTGCTATTTAGGTTTATTAGGATCTCCATTAGCTGTGAATAATCCTTTCTATATAAATAAAGTTATTATTATTATATTTAATCATCATTTTTAAGTCTCGCCAGCCATTGAACATCTTCCTATGCTGTGTGTGTGTATGTGTAAAAACTGCCAAGGGCTTTGCTATCAAAACAGTGTTGCTGACAATGGCTAGCAGTACTGTAGCTAACAGCTCGTTGCATGTTTTTGTCGTAAGGCCTTTAAAAAAAACTTTAGAAATAGTTTTGCATTGAAATCTAACATTTACAAGTATGAAATCTTTATATTTTGTTAATATTATATATATTTTATTATATTAATCTGCTGTGTTTAAGCGCTCGACTCAGAGGTGAGGTCGTTCCGACTTCCAACGTAAATGGAGCTCACTGTTATTCTTCAAGCTAAAATGTAAAGAAAGTTGATTTTTTGGTATCAATTTCCAGGCTCATAAAAGAAAACAAAATGGTACCGTCGTCGTGCTCCAATGAGTAGCTGTCATTCATCATGTGGCTATTTAAAGGCTCAATCGCAGACGTTAACACAATGAAATCCAGCCCATAGTGGTGGTTCAGGCGTCTGTGAGTGCAGAGGGAATCTCTCTTTCTCTTTCTCTTTCTCTTTTCTTTTTCAGTCTTATGACCATTTGGGATTAGTGAAGGTGATGTTGTACTGTTTTGCCCAACGTGCAAACACCTGCTTCTCCGTAATAAAGCGATGGTGGTATCCTCGCCGGCTGCCTTCGTTCTGTATGTACGTGATGCATTCGTCGACCCCCCTCGGTTTGTAGTAGTGATACGGCAACTTCTTGGATCCTGGTTTCTTCCTGGAAAAAGAACGAGCGGCGTTAAAGGGATAGTTGAACATTTTGGCAAATTGGCCCATTGCCATAATCCCTATAGTCATAGCAGTAGGTTTGTTGCCTTTATTTGTCGGTGCAAGCTATTTTTAGAACGGCGGAGCAGAGCTGTGAGCTGCTCAGAGCTACGCTATGGAGGCTAATGGGATTTCTTGGTTTCTCTCATCAAACTCATCAAATACACAATCCAACAACTCCAAAACGCTCTGGTGGACAAGTTGTGACCTGCACATTCACCACGCTATGAGATAATAACACAACGTTACGAGATGGAGCCATTTTCGAGGTAAATACAGAGACTGCTTGATGAAAAACTGTCCCTGAAGGCGCACATCAGCGGTTTTGCATGAATTTACCTCTAAAACAACTCCGTCTCGTAACGTTTTGTTAATATCTCATAGTGTGGTGAATGTGCAGGTCACAACTTGTCCACGAGAGCATTTTGGAGTTGTTGGATTGTGTATTTGATGAGTTTGATGAGGGAAACCAAGAAATTCCATTAGCCTCCGTAGCGTAGTTCTGAGCAGCTCACGACTCTGCTCTGCCGTTCTAAAAATAGTTTGCACCGACAATTAAAGGCAACGAACCTACTGCTAAAACTATAGGGATTATGGCAATGGGCCAATTTGCCAAAATGTTCAACTATCCCTTTAAGTTACTACTTCATTGTGGCAAAGCGAGGGGTCGTTTTGAGTTTTAGCGTCGACAACAACACGTCATCGTAGGCTACTCACCCGCAGTAATTGGTGGGAACCATCCCGTACACTTTGATATTATCGCATATCTCAATGGCTATGACCATTGTGAACCAGCCTGTGCTCAACCATGAATGAGACTTTTGTCTAAGTGGGGAAGAAAAACACACAAAGTACACAACAAAAATGAGGAAACAGGCTGTGAGAGAATGACATTTTACAGACGATAAGAGCCAATTGATCCATCACATTCTCACCTGTCGCGCCCGGTCTCCTTGTGAAACAGGCTGTCGAACTTGCGCATCTTGTTGGACGTGATACTGAAAAAAGAGAAGTTGGTGTAGCTCATGCTGACTCTCTGGATCAGTCTGTACAGAGTTCCTTTAGAGTCCTTCCCGATCTTGTTCGGGGGTCCCCAGAAGATGATGACGGGGTTGCTGTCGGTGCGGTGCAGGAACTCGTTGGGCCTCCGGACGACCCTGAACACGCTGGAGTGGGCCACCACCCTCACGGACGTCCGGCTCCCCACGTCGGTCTCGTAGCCCAGCGTCGGGGCGTCGTTCATGCGGATCACGCACTCGGCGTGGTCGATCTCGTCCCCCGCCTGAGTCCCCAGCACGTGGCTGGAGCTGGTCACCAGTGCACAGCTGCGGCAGTGCAGGTTCATGCTCTGAGAACAACAGATGGAAAACAGACATGCTATGTATGCCGGGAAATAGATTTGTAGAGCACAGAGATGAATTCTTAGTGGTCTAAAGGCGATTTAAACTGCTTTGAATACATTTCATTTTGCCTTTTTAAATCTGTACAGAAAAGAAAATTGAATTTGAGCCCACTGTGGGTCTTAACATTAGTGTAATAACTCATCTATCAGACGATGTAGGCCAAACTTTGTGCAAAATTCTATTTTCAAGTAAATCCGGGATGAAAGTGTGTTTTTTTTTTTTCACATTGATTAATGCAGGCGCACGGATTATATGTCAGCCTGTACACGATTCACCAGGCCAGCCACTGATATTGGATCCGTCATCCGTCAATCAAACGTCTGAGACACTCACACACACACACACACGGAGCTCGGGCTCGCCTCAAGCTTTGAATATCCCGCCCGCTCGATAACGACCAATCAAATTCGTTTTCCTCACTCGGGTAAACTTGTGTTGCAGCTCGTGACAACTCGGCGCGACAAACAGGACAAACGGCCATTTCTGTACACCTTTAAACCAGTTAGAAAGTAATACTGTGCTAATGCTTGGTATCTTTTTTTCAGCACGTCGCCACCTGTATAACCAAACTAGAGCTGCAACAATTAATCGATTATTCTGCAATTAATCGATTAATTGTTGCAGCTCTAGTTTGGTCGCAGAATAATCGATTATATTAATCGTCAACTATTTTAATAATCGAATAATTGGTTTGAGTAGTTTTTTTAAAGAAAAAAAGTTAAAATTCTCTGATTTCAGCTTCCTCAATTTTTTCTTAAATGTGAATCTTTCTGGTTCCTTTGTTCTTTTATGACAATAAGCTGAGTATCTCTTTGGTTTGTGGACAAAAAAAGACATTTTAGGACGTCATCTTGTGGTTTGGGAAACACTGATTGACATTTTTCAGCATTTTTTTTACATTTTATTGACCAAACAACTAATCGATTAATCGTTTAAATAATCAACAGATTAATCGATAATGAAAATAATCGTTAGCTGTAGCCCTAAACCAAACATTTAAAAAAAAAATCACATGCTTTATCAACATATTGGACATAAAAACACACAAAATATGCAGCCAAACTTCTGCCTCAGCACAAAGCACTTTACATTTATTTATTCCTTCTCCTAATCCAAACTCAGCCCTCATCTCCATCTTCTTTTTTTATGTAGCTTCTATTGAGTCTTTATGTAAATATGATTTTGTTTGGATGTGTTATGTTGTGTTTTTTTGTTTTTTGTTTTGCACATGATGTTGCAAATGTCTGCAATCAGCCAGTTAAAACCAGTTACCACTAGCACAGCTTTGTGGTGTTTGATGGATGCTTTAAGTGTTTAAGACCATCGTCACTGGCAGTTATTTTATATTTGATTGCTGATAAAGCTGAGCTGGTGTTGCACCAGCAGCCACACGCTTGCCCACTGATATAGCAGTAGTTTCCTTCCTGTCACAGAGCAGGTTTGGAAACGCTGCATAACATCTTGTTTTTACCCAGCTCACATATTTATTCTATTGAATATTGGTACACACTGCAAAAACTCAAATATCTTACCAAGAATATTTGTCTTATTTCTAGTCAAAATGTAATTTCTAGTCTAAACTAATTTCATGATACTTAAAATAAGACTCATCACATTAAAAAGTAGCTTGTTTTTAAGACACTTTTTACTTCTTTCAAGCATATTTTCACTTGAAATAAGTAGAAAAATCTGATAGTGGGGCAAGTTTTTCTTCCTTATAACAAGCGCAAAAAACTTGCTTTCACTGGCAGATTTTTCTACTTATTTCAAGTGAAAATTTGAAAATTATCTAAAAACAAGTACATTTTTAGGTGATGAGTCTTATTTTAAGTGGAAAGAGTTTCGTTTTGACTAGAAATGAGACATTTTGACAAGAAAGAAGACAAATATTCTTGGAAAGATTTTGAGATTTTGCAGTGCAGAGTCAGTCTATAACACACTCCAGTACCTTGTTGCCGTAGAATGCCACATAGCCGTCTTTGCCTCCCCACTTCTTCAGGTCTGTGATCTTCAGAGGATGGTTCGAGGCCACGTGAAACGGAGCGTAGACGGCCTCGTTGACATTGTTGGAGCCGTAGAGGAAGAGGAGTGTCATCAGGATGAAGATGGCCAAGAAGATCACCATCCTGTGGCTCTGCTGGCCCTGCGACAGTTAACAACAGTGCTTTTAATTTAACCTCTCTATGGCGTGGTGTTGACCTCAGACAAGTTGCCTCTTTAAACTTTTTAAAACAATATATAACTTCAAAATTAACATGGCCAATGAAAAGTGGGACTGAAGTCGGTTTGACTGTTTGTTTGGAGGTGGATGAATCCTTACTCCTATAATACTGTTATAAGTGTCACGTTTTAACTTGTTTAAGTTTGAATAACAATGTAGAAAAGCGTTTTCAATTGAGCAAAGCCACTTTTTATTTATATCTTATACACTAAAACGGTGGTTTTTTGTTCGTTGAACGACTTTTGTTTGGAGATAAACATCCAAATTAATGGAGATGTGATATGATGTGATTCATGTTTGTCACCACTATCAATGGTTCTACTGTATTATCAACAAGTTCTCACAGGAAACGGAGGACACAGGAACATTTTATGCGTGAAAGGAATTTGATGAAAAGAGTTTGGCTCTTTTCCTAGTGACGACAGTGTGTGTGTGTGTGCGTTCATGCGAGAGTGTGTGTGTGTTTGAACATTTTTATCATGTTATTTGTTACTCAGTCCTCTTCTTACACACGATGGAAAACCTCCTTCACGGCACATGGTTGCTCTGAGGCAACAAACCAATACCTGGTACAGGGGGTTGTTACTGATTGATACATTATTTATACATTACCAAGCTCCCAAAAACTGAGGTGAAATATTTTTTTGCCCACTAAAATAAAAAGGTCAATACAAACACCTGGTTCTCTGTTTTATGCCACTTTATACTTATATACTCACTACACCTCAGAGGAAATTGACACATTAATCTACAAATTGAGACTTTAAATCACAAAATATGATGCACTGTTACACATTACACAACTTAACTGTGCATCAGAAATACTACCGGCAGCTACGTTGGTAACTGTTTAATCATAAAACTTGTGGTTAAAGCTTCTCAAATGTGCCGATTTGTCCATTTTCCTTTTTCATAAACGACATTAAATCGATTGATTTTGCTGAGCAACATGAAGAAGTCACTCTGGGCTCTTTGGGACTCTGTCTGTTAATGACACTTTACAAACTTAATTACTCCAGAGGAGGAAAAAAAGAGAAGAAATTAATTACCAGATTCACTAGAAACACTTTTAAATCTTCCTCTTTATGGTGTGAAATGAGAATATAAACATAATAGTATTGATGGTGATGATGAAGGGCAGGAGGTCTGAGTAGCTACCACACCCTGCATACCTCAGGTCAGTCTTACCTTGCCACTGAGCCGGAGCCCCATGCTTTCTGCACCGGAACGGAGATAAAGAAACAAACAGAAGGAAAGAAAGAAAGAAAAAAAGAAACCTCAAGGTTCAACATGCAATGATGCATTCAGGGTCCAGTTCATCTCACATGTTAATAAGCGGCAGAACAGAACAGCGAGATGTCAACAACACACGATGTGCAGTTAAATATCAATTACCCTACACGTTTCCTGCGCTGTTACAGTCTGTTATACTATTATATTTAACTAACACAATACACATTCAAGCTTATATGATTAGTATTATTATAATTTGAGCGGGGGAAAAATAATAAAATAAATCAGAAACCAAATCTAACGCTGCTTCTACTCTGGCCGCCGTCCGCTGCATGTTGACGCACCTTTACGGACATTTTTTTTTTAATTTCCCCAACAACAACAAAATAAAAGAAGACACACTGACTCACATACGGACTCACAACATCAGATGGATACACTGAGCCGTCACGGTGTGTGTGAGCAAGCTGCCAGCTGTGTTAATGCGGTGATTTACCGTTTCACAGCCTCCGCGGTTTCGCTGTCCCGAGTCGTCCCCCATCTTCCTGCACCATCGCTCCCGTTACGTCATCAGCACGCACGCCGCTGCAGCGCTGACGACGACGACGATGATGATGATGATGATGAAGAAGATGAGGATGAAGAAGAAGTGGGCTGATCAAGCTTCACTCCCCCAGATTTATATTGTTAGGCCTATAACTTGGCTATTTGTTGCTTTTTATTTTACAGGCAAAAGTAGCCTACATGTAGGGGAGACTGGGGACGGTTGCAACAAGCCTTATTTCTCCAATCAGAAACATGCTAGAGTGATGACACTCACACTGCACATTCACAGTTAGACCCTCTACCCACCAATAATAGAAAAGACATATTCAGCATCTGCTCCTGCTTGTACTGAGACAAAGTTCTTTTAAGGGTATGAAAGTAGCTTTTTTCTCGAGCTGTATTTTTGTCATACTGTCCTGACCTTTTGTATGAATTAATCCAAACCTACCTAGTTTGAATCACTGTTTTGTTGACTATCAAATGACATGGTCAGCATGTGTCAGTGTCATTATGTCTAGCTAGTATATGATGTTTTGTCATGACTGACAGGGTGGGGACGGTTGCAACAACTACCATTTGAATATGGAAGCACTATGCAAATGCAAATGTATAAAATGAAACATTTTTATCTTAAAATAGGCACAATATATCTATTTTTTTCCTCATGATGAACAGAACAGCCAATTATATTAAACCACGAGAGACTAAGATTTCAAAATAATTCTCCAGATAACTTCCTATAATGAAATATGCAATTTGTAGTTGTATCTTATTCTATGGGACAGACGTAGCCACATATATTTTTCTTTGAAAATTAGAGAAAAGTAAATTTATTTGATGTCATACAGTAAATAAATCATCCAAAAGTAGAGTACATGTTTATAAAAGTTTCTTGTAAGCTATTGCAAATAGTTCCATTCTTCTTGTCTCACACTAAGCTATTGAGTTTTATTACCACTGTTAGCCTCTGCACATTGACTCAAGGCCTATGCTCTACGCAAAACAAAACTCCAACTGTTCTCTGATAAATATTACTAAATAACTAAATAATACTATAGTATTATTGTAAGACAATGCATATTTTAGGAATACTTTGCTTATTGAGACAAAAATCAAAAGTTAACTAGAAAAAGCATTTCCAAGAATGGAAATGGTGTGACTGCTGACAGCAACTGAACGCTGTTGCAGAATTAGCAAATAGTGCAAGCTGTAATCACCATACAAATGTTTGACCAAGGTCAGAATCGAACCCACATCCTCATGGTCATTAGACTTCCACTCTGCCTCTAGGCCACGGTGCACACACAGTTGCAGAGACTGTTGTCTGTTAATGATCTGCACACTGTCAACATCAAGAAAGCTTGAGAGTCAAGCTTGAATGACAGCTGAATAATTGGAATCAAAAGTCAAGCAATGAAGTGAATTAGTGAAATTTAATGTATGTTTAATATGTTGCAACCGTCCCTTATCCGTGTTGCAACCGTCCCCACGTTTGGGGTCAGTTGCAACGTCTGGATTCTTCCATTCAAATGAATATTGTGATTGATGTGTCATATGTAACCATCTTTAAATGGTATGACTAATTAGCTGACAAATGTATGTTTAATCTATAAAAGTTTGGTGAGCCTAGTCCAAATAGTCTCTGAGTAGCTGAGAAAAATGTAAAAAGTGTTGCAACTGTCCCCAGTCTCCCCTAATGAGGAATAAGGACTTTTTCCTTTTTCAACAACAACCACTTATTCTCAGGGCCGGCCCTATAGGATTTTGGTGGCCCCCTAAACAAGATTTTTGTTTGTGGCCCTGCACTCTAAGCGCAAACACCAAATCACTGGTTAAAACTGAATACAGACATGTTCATGCCCTCTGAGGTTTGAGGCCATTTTCTCGACTTTTACATATTTTTTCTTAAATTTATCTTTTTAAGATACTTGCAGATTTAAAGCAGAAGTAAGTGGTCCGGTCGTTTTCGCTAATGCTGCGTTCCAGGCAGGCTTTTGAAATCGTAAATTACAGCTTCAAGTCACAACTTACGACTTTGTAGCGTTTCAGGCAACCCACTCGTGTTTTTCCGACCTGTTTTACCGGTGAAAGTCACTATAACGGCCACTCGTAACTTCCGACCGGTGAACTCGTACCAGATCGAACTGGTACCACTTCACGGTCGGAAAAATACGAGTTTCCTTGAACGCACCATAACAGTCCTCGTCCCTACGTCACCACATTCACAGCGTTCCTTGGCTGCACACACAGCCCTGCATGCCGTTCTCTCTCCTCATTGGATAAAAACTGTAGGATACGATAAATGTTTTCTCTTCGGCTCAGAGCAGAGCAGAGTGACTGACAGACCCGTGTTTCAGACCAAACACTCTATGTAAGTGATTGCTGCCGGAAGATATAACTATTTAAGACTTATATTAACACAAATATATCACTTACTTCTGCTTTAACAATACTCAAGTGTTTTATGTCTTTTTGAAAAATTTCCAATCCCTTGTGAAAACACACCTTCAGTCATGAGAATGAACTGTTTTGGTGCTTGAAATAGGATATGAATACAGTAATAGATAAGTGTAGAAAACAAGTCTAAAATGAAAATTTGTAAAATTGCTTTTTGAGCACAAATGTTGTCATTCTGCCGTTCTATTTTCACCAAATGTCTTAAATGTGAGATAAAAGAAGCTGAATATTGACTTCAAATTACATATAAAGCTCATAGCGTGCACGTGCAGACCTCAGGATTAAATGACTTGAATGAACCCCGGTACCTTTCTGATCATGTGGCCCCCCACCTAACGGCTGTGGCCCTAAACAACCGCATAGAGTGTTTATGCCAGCGGCCTGCCCTGCTTATTCCCTCCCGCCCGCCCCCAACCCCTCCCAGTCCTACAAAATGTTGTTACAGATCAGTAATAACACACATCCTTCCTTCTTACTGTAAACAGACAAGCAAATATATAAGTAAAAAATTAAAAGAGAATGAAAAAAAGACACAACAAAACAAAACAAAACAGAGAAGTAGTATTTTCAATGGACTGAGATGGGGCAGGGAGGACGTTGCTTATTTTATCTGAATATTTTTATTTTATTTCATTTTTATCTCAGGTTGTTTGTTTGTTCATTTTACATCACTGCTTTTGAAATGTTTGGCCCCAAGTGCTTATAAAGACCACACACACACACACACACACACACACACACACACACACACACACACACACACACACACATGTAGCCTACAAAAATCTCAACATAGCAGAAGTGTTTCTATATAGGGACACAAAAAAGAGATGGACTAATCTAACAAAACTGTGCAATAATAAATTAAAAGTGTGATATTTATATTGCAGTAAACCCTTTTATATACAGTCCATTAGTAAACGCCACTGTCCGTCCCTTTTTTGTGTCCCCACGGAAACCAATCTGTTGTGTTGTGAGTTTTTGTAGAGCATAATGTAACATTTATCAGTTGGAAAAACAATTTAATTTCTTACACAAACAGATGCTTAACGTGCCACTGGGTATTATTAAACCACAGAGCAAATAAACAATGGAAGATTTAATGGGATGTTTTTTCTTTATCCATTTAATCTGATTTTATATTCATCATCCCATTAAATCGTCTAATGGCACATTGTTGTGCGTGGTCCTTGCTATAGTGAATTATGTATTGACATTTTCAGTTGCATAACTTAATTACTCTTTCTTCAGTAACAAGACCCATGGAGAGATTGTTAACATGAACTTTGAAGGCTTCGTTTACATCAGGAAAGCTGTAGGTCAAACATTTTATATCTGTATTGTTGCCATTATTTAGTTGATTACATTACAATACAAACCATGTACAAAGCAAAAAATAAACCAAGATATCCAGAATCTGTTTAAAATGAAGGATTCCAGTTATAACCTGAGAAGACCACTATTATTTGAGAAACCAAAGACTCGAACTACTGTAAAAAATCACTGTCTTTCTGTTAGAGGGGTTAACATCTGGAATAATTGTCCTGAAAATATTAAATTATGCTGTACTCTAGTCAGCTTTAAAAAACTTTATAAGAACAACATAATTTCTCGTTACAGTATGGAAAATTAAGTTCAATGATTTTGTACTATTTTGGGTTATGCGCTGTGTACAATTCTTTATTTTGTTGTGATCAGAAATTTAAGTGTACTGATTAATTTCAAATGTCTGTGATCTGATCCTATTGTATTAATGCGTATATATATATATATATTATTTTATTTTATTTTAATTTTTTAAGGTAAAAGGGGTAGGGGTATATAAGCTTTGGCTTCAACCTACACCCTTTCGGTTATATAAGCTTGATATACCGAAATAAATAAATTCATTCATTCATTCATTCATTATTTCTCAATTTTTGTTGGCTTAAACTTTTTTTGAAGGCAACATAAGTAAACAGGGGCGAGACCGTTGTCAATGAAGAACAGTTTGTACACGACGACACTCCTAGGAGATCTCAGTGAGTGAAAACATCTGTCATCCACACAAAGTAGAGTTGTGTTTTCACAATTCACAGACCCACCCACCCACCCACAAACACACCAGGGGAGTTCATTCTTTTGACAGCTTGTTTATTCACACTCCCACTGGCCACAATGGCCGGTGGTGCTTCAAGTTCAGATTCAAGTCTTCACTATATAAACATCCTCACTAAGAAAAGTCATTAGCAACAACAAACAGCATCACACTTGAATTACAACAGGTCATGTTTGAAACCTATAGATAGCAGTAAAATACTTTTGACACAGTAGTTTGCGCAGTAGTGCAAATACTATTACAGTCTTTGGAATTAGTCACAAAATAAGCATTATGCAACTAAAAAAAAAGGCAGCACTATAGTTTTCATTGTAAACAGGCAGCACAATATAAAGGGTAAACACAGTTCGAAAAGTCGATGTCTGAAAAGCAGAAGACAGTGAATGTCTCCGCAGTCCTGTTTTAATACTGTCTGCTTTGTGGGTTATTATTGATTATTATCACCCACATGTGAGTGAGACGGTGGTTTAATAAGTGTATATGTGCGTGTATGATGGACCTAAATAATAAAAACAAAGCCACAGAGGGCTCCATCATGTTAAACCACCACATGTAACACGCTGTCTGGGTTAAATGGCACTCAGGAAACATGTGAACACATTAGAAATGAGCCTGTGACTAAAAAGCTAACCGACCACTTCAAGCAATCGAAACACTGTAACGGGTCGGAGTAAGTGCAGGTAAAAGAGCGTAAAGCTAACAGCATCCAACAGGAAGTAGTCGACTGAGAATAATAATAAAGTAAAAGTCTAAAATCATCAATGCATTTGTATCCAGCATGTTCATCTGTTGTGTGTCTGGTGTATATGAGCAGCATCAGCTTTGAAAAACACTGAAGGAAAGAAAAAACAAAATGTGCCACAAACAATACTTGAAATGTATTGAAATTATCAGTTTCTGACAGTGACTGATGCTGGTCGGACAAAACAATTTGAATGTGTAAATTTTAATACTGGACATTTATTTTTGTTCTTTTCTGTCAAAAACACTTACGGATTAACTGTAAAATAATAATAATAATAATAACAGTAATAAAATAAATAAACACCAGATTAATGAGGATGGAAATAATAATTAGTTCCAGTAACTTTCTGTCTCATAGAGTAAAGGTGCATATTTGCAGCTTTAATATCACACCGGCCAGATTGCACAATGACACGAGGCCCGACGAGGCCGAAAGGCACGAGTTAAAAGAAAAAATTAAAAATTAAAAAGTGTCAGCTTTGGTATAAACTGGTCTAGTGTCGAGTTTAGTGGCTTGTTATGTTCTGTCAGTATCAATACTGGTGGTAAATTAACACCTGTTACCACCTGACTGCTGGTTCATTTGATTATCTGAGGATAATCACAGACATGAAATGTGTTATTCTAATATCTGTGGTTGCAGATATTGTTTTTTTCCACCATGAGCCAGCATCACATCACATAGTGAATAAAAAACATGTTGCACTATAAAAATAAAAATGAAAAGCGTAACTCCAAGTCCATCAGTAACATACTTGATAAAGTTCCTGCTCCAGCAACAGTAAAAATCCTCAGAGGCTCCAAGACGGATGGTTAAAATCTATTTTATGCCGCGTTGCCCATTTGGCGTAGATGGCCTTTTCCGTGATGAAGCGATGGCCCCCGCGTTGTGTGTGCTCGTGGACCTTGTACATCCTGCACTCATTGATCCGGTTTTGCTCATAGTAGTGGTAAGGTACGGTGCTGTGATTGGCCCGGCTGTCAGGGGGGGAGAAGATACCACATACACAGGGAAAGTTTACATAAGATACTGAATTAAACATATGTATGGGTCAGTGACAAATAAGGGTTGGCAAGATGAGCAATTCAGAAATATCTTTATGAAGAAATGTTGTGAAGCATGCATCAGATTTGTTAAAATGTACATTTTACTATTTATGTTGGTTTAATGTCATTTTAAATGACCGTATTTTAACAAAGTAAGATTGAATAACCGGAAATGTTGAATGGTGTAACCACAAAAGAATGATAAACATCAAACATTTTATCCACCTACAGTGGATTTAAGTGTACTTATAAAAAATATATACTTTCTTCTGAAAACATTAAAGCAGATATCATCGGCACGGCCGTTTCGGCTAATGCTGTGTTCAAGGCAGGCTTTTGAAACCGTAAGTTACAGCTTCAAGTCACAACTACGACTTGGTAGCGTTCCAGGTAACCCGTAGCTCGTGTTTTTACCGTCCTGTTGTCTGTGAAAGTTCCCTATAACGGCCACTCGTAACTTCCGACCCGTGAACTCGTACCAGATCGAACTGGTATGACTTCACAGGAAGGAAAAACACAAAGTACGAGTTTCCTTGAACGCACCATGAGTTAGCAGCCCCCGCCCTTGTCAGGCATCAATTGGTCCTCGTGCTACGTCACCACATTCACGCGCATCCCTTGGCTGCACACACAGCCCTTCATGCCGTTCTCTCCCCTCATTGGATAACACTTGTATCCCACAAGGAACATTTTCTCCTCGGGTTAGAGCAGAGCAGAGTGACGGAGAGACTCGTGTTTAGGCTGAAATACTTCATGTAAGTGATTGCTGACGGAAAATAGAACTATTTAGGACTTATATTAACAAAAACATTCCACTGATATCTGCTTTAAATTGAAATAGATTTGTTTTCTGTATTTCTATATTTCTTTTCTTTTCTTTTTTTTTTAAAAAGTATATATTTTGGCTTTTTATGCCTTTATTTGATAGCCATAGTAGAGATAGACAGGAAAGGGGGAGGCATAGAGAGGGGGAATGACATACAGGAAAGGTCTGCCAGACGCGGGATTCGAACTGAGGACGCCTGCGTTGAGGACTGTAGCCTCTACATGGGGCGGCCACCTTAACCACTGCGCCACGCACCGCCCCTGTATTTCTATATTTCAATGTTAATGCATATTGCCAATAATGAGCAGGACTTATAAAAACACCACTTTTCTTTTAAAAAATGTGACAAATTGTGTAAAATCTTGTCAAGAAACTATAGTGTTGTATTGCAAAAGTGAATTACAGTTATTCCACACTTGAGTCCAGATTTATTTTCCTTTATAGTCAGATTTTAAAGGGGAACTATGCAAGTCTGGTTGTTGTCGCCTGTTGTTTTGCTAACCCTCCTCCTGGCCGTGTGCATTTATTTTCAACGAAGCCGGCGAGAAAGCAATCCATTTAGCAGTGGATGACTTCATATATCATAAATGTTTTACAACGTGTATATTTGTGTAGTCTTATCTGTCATAAACAAGAGATTATGGGTTATAGGGCGTGTTTGAGAGCTCTGACAATGGGTGAGGTTGGTTTTCGGCCAAAGATGCTAGATGAAAGCCTCCATTCTCCCCGTAAATAGTAAAGTCATTTATTTAAATCAAAATTTCTCCGAAGCTGTATAATTAAGGTAAAAATGTAGCATGGTTAGTTAAGCTTAAAATCCTGCATAGTTCCTCTTTAATGGAAAAAATAGCAGTTACACCACTTGACACTGGGTTGCATCACGTCATTGACCCGTGAACAGAAAGATGGAGCTTAAGTATAGATCACAAACTACATTGTAAATGTGTCACCTGCAGTAGTTGTCATCGATCATCCCATAGACGTGGATCGTGTCACACATGTCGATTGCCAGGATCATTGTGAAGAATCCAGTGCTGAGAAACGCCCCCGTCTTCATTCTGCAGGACAGAGAGAGAGAGAGAGAGAGCACACACATCTGTTTAAAACATTAATTAAAGACATACAAATAAATCTGAAGCTATTTCTTATGATTAATTTATTGTTTCTGGAAGTGTTTTATGGAAAAAATGTGACAACTTCCAGCCTTTTAAGTAAATAATCACTAGACTTTTTTCTGATAATAAAAAAACAGAAATCAGGCTTATTTAAAACCTGTGTATTACCAAAATAAAAGCCTAAAACTGGACTGATAGCAGTCATTAACTGCACAGTACAACTTCATAGTGTATTAACGACCCTAAACGACAGTGTGGTGACTAATTTAAAAGTGTGACTATGCATTTGTTAAAGCAGAAGTAAGCGATCCGGTGGTTTTGGCTAACTTCCTGTCAGCGGATGGAGTTAGCAGTCCCCGCCCTCATCCCTACGTCACCACATTCACGTGCATCCCTTGGCTGCACACACAGAGAGGACCGCCCCTTTATGCCGTTCTCTCTCAGAGTGACTGACAGACCCGTGTTTCAGACCAAACACTCTATATAAGTGATTGCTGTCGGAAGATATAACTATTTAAGACTTATAATAACACATACATTCCACTTACTTATGCTTTAACACAAACATTCTGCTTACTTCTGCTTTAATCGTGGTATTAAACGCCACAGATGTGCGCAAAAATAAAAGTAAAATGCACAGATACTGGTCCATTAACAAAATGGGAGTCAGTGGTGAAGGTAAAACAGTAACAGGATGTAATAGTCAATCAATCAATCAATTTGTTTATTTCGGGCATGTCAATTTAAATAATCATCATCACACTTCATCTTAGTTCAAATAATACAATACACATGGCCGAAAGGGAAAGCGGGAGAAGCAAAAGCTTATCTAGTCCCGCCCCCATTACCCACAGAATAAAATCTTTTTTATAATCAGATCATATCATAATCTTTTTCTTTTGTTTTTGCTTTTTTACATTTTGATATAAAGTTAGTGAATCTAAGTGTCAACTAAAAGCTAAATGCCAAAAACAATCATGCGCACAGCGATCAATAACTGATAACTGTTATGTGAATGTGTTATGTGTGTTATATTGGTTCACTGAAGTGTATGGGAAACAAAAAACAAAGAATTCATCAACCACAGCTCTCATTTCCTCTCCTGTAGCCTACCTGTCCTTCCCAGTTTCGTTCTGAAACACGGAGTCACAGTACTGAATCTTCTCTCTGCTCACAGCGTAGATTTGGACCTTTGGATACTTCTTGGCTATTTTCAGCAGCGCGTTAAAGATGCGTCCTTTCCCGTCCTGCCTCATGTTCCTCTCCGGACCCCAGAACACGTAGGTGGTGTCGGCGCACTGCTGGAAGTAGTAGCGCTCGTTCTTGACCAGCAGGGGAACGCTGGTGTGGGACACCACCCGGACGCTGGTGCGGCTCCCCACGTCCCTCTCGTATCCCTGCGTGGGCGCGTTGTTCATCCGGAAAACGCATCCGATCTTGTCGATCTCTTCACCAGCGCCCGCGCCGATCATCTGACCTGAGCTGGAGACCAAGGCACAGTGGCCGCAGTGCATGTCCAGGAACTGGTGACGAAGACAAAGACAGGAAAGATGAGATTTGTAGTTAGTCCAAAACAATAACAATGATCCTGTTAATATTGTATAAACAGGATCACATTATCACAAGTCACAGTATTTTAATTTACAACATTTTACCTTGAATACCGTAATAACATATTGTGAAACATTGTGATTTATTATACGATTTGCAACTGCACATTATGTCCTGAAAGGAAAACTTTGACATTATTGTTTTTCTAATAACACAAAGTGGTGGGAACTGAAAGAATAAGGGGCTCAGCTTCTTCCTGCTCCCTTTCGAATACGTTGTTTACCGATCTGATTTGAACATTGTTCTTGTTTTTTAGGAGACTATAACACGTGTTATTTATTTTATATGTCTTTCTTTTCTCTTTTTTTAATGTGTTTGAAATAAAGAATATTCAGAATCAAAGTTCTTAATCTCAGTTTATGTCACTTCAGTCTCTTTATTCTTGCTAAATGAAATGGTCACACTGACAGACCGAACAACAACATTCATAACAAAGAATGATACTTTGATACTTTGCATCCATGTATCAATAAGATATTGCCACATAAAATATTCTCCTCCCTCATTCCAAATGAATAACCTGCTATACAATGTAGTGGCAGCAGAAAGTATTCAGACACTTTCACTTTTACACATTTTATTCTGTTGCAGATTTAATGTCGAATGTATAAAATTGCTTCTTCTTTTTTTTTTAATCTACAAGAATACTTCCCCTCTCTATATTCAGTTGTTTGTAGAAGCTGCTGCAATGAGTCATGTCTCTTCAACTTTGGCACATCTGGATTTAGGCTTTTTTTTATTCACCCTATAGACCCCAAAAAAAACCCTCTGGCCCCTGCCCTGGGCCTGGAGTCCTGGATCCCTATGCTGATCTCACCTGCTCCATCCTGCCGGGGTAGATCCTCGTGTATCCCCTGAGCCCGGTGCTCTGCGCGGGGGGCGATGATGGCTCTTCCCGTGTGATCACATGTCCAAACCAGAACAGCAGCAGGAGGCTGAGGCAGAGCAGGCAGAGCCAACCGAGCACCTGTGGAGACAGAGAGGAGAGGAAAGGACCACAAAGAGTTCAGACCTCAGACAACATAGCTGTAAAATATTAAATAAGATATTAATAATGGCATAGTACAATAGCTTAACTTAAGTTTCTTACCAGGGATTTCATGTCAAGGCCTTTGGGACGGCCCTGCTGCTCCACAGAGCCCGGCGCTGCTCATTGTTCCAGCCGCTTAACGGGAGGCAGAGCCGGCGAGACAGACGAGCACAACCGTGGAGGATTCATATTTACATTTTCTTTTCTTTTTTTTTTAATGGCTGCTATATATGCTCAGATCTGGCGAGTGCTTTCAAATCTTAAATCCAAGAGAGATCCTTATCTTTGTTAGGACTTGAAACTTCCGTGTTCATCCTCAGCAGATAACAGGTCCAATGTTTGTGTCTTTATCTGCACCACATCTGATTTAACCACTTTATAAAAATCTGTTCCCTTGGCTGCTGTTATCTCTCGCCGGGTCTGTTGATACAGTGACCTATTATCGATTTATTTCTAAGCCCTGATTCAGCACTAAGTTCCTCTATCCCGGACATGGCTTCCGGTCTGGCTTTCACAACAAAAGTGTTCTGTGCACTTGTGTAAAATCAACACAACGTTTTTTCATCTGGTTTACTCTCAGAACTGTAGAAATTATCCAAACTCAAGCCATTATTATTAACTATATTATTTTTTATGGCATTTAGATCATTTTATTACAAAGTGTCCCTTGGAAAAACTTAAGCACTATAACACATTTCATGAAAAAATTTCTTTGATATTATTACATGCATTCTAAAATAAAATGTGTATCTTGATGTAAAAGTAGTGTGAAATGCACGCATCATTTTGGAAAAAACAAAACAAAACAAACGTTTATGTTGTCATATAAATATCAAGCTATTTATCCACAGGCCACTGTGATATAAATTTATTAATTTTTTTAAATAGAAAGAAAAGAAAAGACAAAAGAAAGAATAAAAGCATAGCACCTGGTTATAAATTGTACATTAGGCTTAAGCCTTTGCGCTTTTATTCTGAAAAGGAAATGCCCCATCCGGAAACAATCCATTCTGGTTATTTTGGCCAACTTGACGGGCCAGTGTTGCCTTCACGTCCCACTCGTAAAATCAGCTTCCCGAAATACGAAATCGCATGGGTTAGTTTTTTTTTTTTAAAAGGCCAGTCGAGTGAATATTAAAATCAGTTATTCGTGACCGCAAAGTAATATCACAAAAAACAACCGTCATTTCCGTGTCTTTCGTGTTTTTTTCTTCTTCTTTTTTCTTCTTTGAATAACCGTGTTGTAAGCAAACGAACCACCGGGAAACTTTTTGACAGCTTTTACTTTCTGATTCTTGTCCTCCTGTCGGTCGGGGGACAATGATGCTCTATGATCTACGACGTGATTGGACGATAAACGCGTTAGTCCCGCCCACCTTGCATTCTATTGGTCGACCAAAGAATTCCGTTGCCCGTACTCCGCATCCGATTGGTTCACGGCCGTGTCACTTTTTCCTAACGTTTCCAAAGCACCGCCCCCGAGTAAAAAAATCTAGTGTGCGGCTTTCACTGACACAGGAACGTCCTTCCCTTCCCTCCGCCGCCTCGGATGGATCCCCGCGGTATGTACCTGTGTACGGGATTATGTTATTAGTTGTTGTCGTCGGTGAGCTGTCAACGGAGCTCTGTGTCAGTTCAAAGACCCGCGGCCAGTGTCCGGTTAAACCGGCTGCTGCCGTGATGTCAAGTGACAGCTCGAGCTGAGCTAAGGCGAGCTAACTGTGCTAGCTAACGTTAGCATGCTCTTGTGCTGCTGCTGCTGCTGCTTGTGGCTTGTCATTCATAAAAAAATATCGAAAACTGACCTCATAGCCTACATACTCTGTGTTTTGTGGTAAAAGTTGATAGATAAAGTGGTGCCATGGTTCATTCACGGCCTCTAAACTAGCCGCCTAGCTTTGATATTCACCTTACAGTCCAGTCTTGTTATTAATTCATTCAATACAAACCTTTATTATTCGTTCTCGAAATTGACATTGAGGTGTTTGACCTGTGTTTGCAATGTCGTCGAGGTCACAAACAGTATTCAAATCAAAAGCACATAGTATATGCAGAATTAGGACACATCACAAATACACCATATGAATAATTAGGGCAAAACACAATTGCAAGGTGCATCATAGCAAAAGAGGCAGACTTGCCATGTTAAGTCTGTTGGATATGGACCATGGTTCAATAGTATGGTGGCAGTTTCTCAGTAATGGCTTTGAAGATGAAATGAACTAAAAGCCTCTGCATCATTAATAATTTGCCATGTCTGACTGAATGTCTGAATCATTTGTTATTTTTGCACATTAATAATCAATAATTTCATTGAATCAGACAGCCTTGCTCCAAAGAAAGAAAGAAAGAAAGAAAGAAGTCCAGCCAAGTTTGTCACGCTGTTGGTCATGTGTTGTAGCTAGGTGTGAAGCAAGCTTTGGGTAACTGGCTGCATACCAGGCAGTGTAGATAGGTAGTAGTGAGCTGGCAGGATGTCAAGTTGCTCTGCTGCTTTAACAGTTAATGCGAGCTTGATCTTCCCAGTCTAAACCATGAACCTTTCGCAAGTTCATTCTGTGACCGGATTTTGCCCTGAGATCAACAGCAGCCACAGCAGCAGCAGCAGCAGCAGCAGCAGCAGCACCTATTGTCTCCATTATCACTGCAGGGCCCCGATGCAGCTATAAATAGAGGATGCTTCTGCACTAGACTAGACCTAATATGTCTTATCTTTTGTAGGGGAGTAAAACCTGCAACTGTGTAAACCACCGGACTGGAGCGGAGCGCGCAAGGATTCAGGGTTGAATGACGACAGACGGTCCATCAGGAAGAAGCCCTGAGCTGGCTGATCTCTGCAGAGAGGAGGAAAGTTCGTTCAGAGTGAATGTGAGGGAGCTCCGGCAGACGGTGGCCTGAAGGCATTTTTTGATTTTCTGAGATGTCACTCAAACAAGCAGAAGGGATGTCCATCGCCCAGGCTCTGGCCATGACGGTAGCGGAGATCCCGGTCTTTCTCTACTCCACATTTGGGCAGGTAAGCCACTTTGCATACGCAGTTACGTTTTTGCATCTCTATCCATGGCAGACTTGTTGAGGTGAAAAATGAGCGACAGCTACGACGATGACGGATGATGTTTCCCCTCTCTCTCTCTCTCTCTCCTCTTTTCAGTCCATATTTTCCCAGCTGAAGCTCACCCCGAGCTTGAAGAAGGTGCTGTTTGCCACGGCGCTGGGCAGCGTGGCTCTGGCTCTCACCGCTCATCAGCTCAAGAGGCGCGGGAGGAAAAGGAAGCAGGTGACGCAAGGAAAGGAGGGACAGAAGACGGTGGGAATACCTGAGGCGCTGATAAAGACGGGACGACCGTCCTCACTAAAGAGAGGTGTGGTGCATTTGTTTATGTTGTCAATTTTGAAATGCCGAATTTCCTGTGTGTGTTATAGCGTGGGTAGTGTGTGTATGTGTTTACTGAATGTGAAGGTGGATGCTGGTAGTAGGAATATATTACTGTATATGGGTACATAGTATGTATGTTTGTATGTATGGAGATGTGTGTGTGTACATATGGATGTGTATGTGTATGCATGTGTAAGTGTGTACGTGTGCATATGTGTAGGTATATAATTACTGTATTAGGTGTATATGTTAATTATATTCATGTTTCGTAATGTAAGACAGGTTTAGGTAGTTATTCATTATTTAAGGAGGGAGGATGGGAGTTTATGAGTTTTACTTCTTCTCACTCCTTTTCGAATATGTATTTCTATATCTCATGTTTAAATGTTTTGTCTTATTCTCTTTTTTTATTTTGTTTTTCATATTCAAATTAAACATTTCAATCAATCAATAGCAGCGGTTCCCAAAGTCAGGGTTGGGACCCCCATAAGGGTCGCAAGGCACTGAGAGTGGGGTTGTGAGATGATTTCCAGAAATCAAATAACATTTTAAAATGATTAGAAATTCTGCATTTTAGCTGTAATTGTTAAAAAGATAAAAGTAGTAGTTAAAATTCAAAATAAAACAATACAAATAAAAGTTCCTCCTTATATTTAGATGCCTACAGGTTGTGTTAAACGTGAAAGATGATCTCTGAGTACCCGTGTCCAAAATGAAACCATCTCAAAATGTAAATTTGCACAGTAACAATATTCACATGTTTACTCAGTCAGTACTATGGTTTATGGATATAACCTTGAATGAGATATTCTTCTTCTAAAGTAATGTGTCAAAATTAAGTTTGCACATGACAGCGACAATGTTTACGTACTCATAAGTTACATAGATATTACTTGGACTGGTTGATCCTGCTTTATCTTAGTCTAAATAGCCATATGTAAAATCATATCCTTGTTGTGAGGCTGTTTGGGAACCGGTGGGTTATGGCACCAAACAAGAGAGTTTGTTTGTATTTGTTTGTACAGGTCCGTTCACGGGGCGGCAGATGATGAGTCCGAGCACCAGGAGCAACGACACCATGAGTGGGATCTCCTCCCTGGCTCCCAGTAAACACTCCAGTTCCTCACACAGCTTGGCATCGGTTAGTTTCATCCCCCATACTGTTTCCTCTACTTTCTTTTTTTCTTCTCTTGCTTACATGCCTCATTTATTTTCACATTTTGTCTTTCTACTGTATGATTTTATATTTTTTGGCCCAGATGCGGGTACCAAGTTCCCCAAATCAGTCGTCAGCCAATCCATCCACGCCCTGGGAGGCAGAGCCTGTGGTGGAGGAGTCGGGGACAGTAGAGGATGCTAATGCAGAGAATCTGTATTTAATGGGTTGGTATTTTGGTATTTAATATTATTCTGAGTTTTATCATGTGTTTATAATGTGACATATGACCAGTGTGTGAAATGAGAAATGTATTATGTCCACAGGATGTAGTTCCACCACATTATTGAGACCAAGGGATGTCATTTTACACTTTTAAAGAGGAAGCTACAAAGCTTCAGTCATGAAAAAATATAGATAGATTTCTGTCTCATTTATAGACAGTTTGGTTTAGTGTCGGTGCTTTTTCCTCCTGTAGGGATGGAGCTGTTTGAGGAAGCTCTGCAGAAGTGGGAGCAGGCCCTGAACATTCGCCATCACACCCACTCGACCTCCAGCAACAACAGCCTGGCTCTGCAGGGGGCGGCTGCGGCTGCGGCGTGTGGAGACTTTTCCATGGTAACCATGAAACACTCATTACACACAGCTGGTTTTACTTTCCTCTGATTACATTGGATCATTTTTCACCCATTGTAATCTGAATGTAGTTGGTTTAAAGTAACACAATGTCAATACAGTATAACTGAAAGAAAATATTATTTGTATAATATTAAAGTAATTTTGAGGCTTGTAAATTGCTGTTTCTCTGTGATTATAGACTGAACCCCGTAACAAAGTCTTTGCCGAGAAGCTGGAGTCGCTGCTGGACAGGGCGTACCACCTACAAGAGGATTTTGGCAGCAGTATCCCAACAGACAGCGTCCTGGCAGACTTTGGTGAGAGTCGTGTGTGACCTTATATATGTGACCTTAAAGGGATACTTCACCCAAAATCAATAATTCACCAATCATCTACTCACGGTCATGCCAAGGAAGGGTTCAGAGAACTTTCGGAGTCATCAAAGCGCTTTTGGAGTTGCAGGGGGGGTCCGGCTTGCAACGGATTTTCATATAATGGCGGTGGATAGTGGTCACTTTTGAATCGTCCGAAACACACACTATGAAACATCCAGATACCTCCATACTGCTCGTCTGTACTGACCCAAGTGTCCTGAAGCCGCCACATGAAAAAGTTGTTCGTAAAAGTGTAATTTGATCTTTGTTTTTAGCCTTGTTGTAGTAGTATCTCCCAGTGGCTGCGCGAGATGCGGGAGATTTGCTGCGAGATGTTTGTTCATCGTAAACCATTGGATGTATGATGTAAACACGGAAGAACATCTCGCGCAGCCACTGGGAGCTACTACAACAACAAGGCTAAAAACAGAGATCAAATTCATTTTTTCCGAACATAGGCTTCAGGACACTTGGGTCAGTACAGACGAGCAGTATGGAGGTATTTGGATGTTTCATAGTGTGTGTTTTGGACGATTCAAAAGCGAGCTCTATCCACCGCCATTATATGAAAATTCGTTGCCAGCCGGACCCCCCCTGGAACTACAAAAGCGTTTTGATAACTCTGAAAGTTCTCCAAACCCTTCCTTGGCATGACGGTGAGTACAAAATTTGTGAATTTATCGATTTTGGGTGAAGAAAGTCAAGTCTGAAGGATAATAAGAGATCTGCTTAGTGACATTTGAGGAAGATAAGTCATGATAAATGTGTCACTGTACTCTATACACTATATTTTATATCTGTCGTCACCGTTTGTCTTGTTCCTCTGTCAGAGAGTGAAGGAACTCTAATCTTGCCTCAAGTGGAGAGTTTCCACCGACTACAAGACAACGATGCAACTACTATTGCGTCCGATGACTCCTTCTTCTCGGCTGCAGAGGTGAGTTCTTCAGGTTCAGGTAGAGCAGTCACAGACTCCTTAGCTCCCTCTAGTGTTTGTATCAGGGACACTTGGACAGTGGTTCTGCAGCTCAAATCATGTCTGCAGCTTTTCCTGCATAGACAGATGTGCAATGGGGCTATGTGTGTTTCGTCTGTGCAGATGTTTGATGCCCTGGCTCTAGATGAAGTCTACCCGCCGCTTAAACCCGCAGCTCTTTATGAAGAAGCCTTGTCACTGGTCCGAGAAGCCAAAGTGTCCTATAGGTCCCTGAGGTAACTCAATAATATATAATGTTATATCTTTACTGTTTTAGTTCACATCTGCATCATTTCCAGATGCAGCATTTTGAATTTGTGGATTAATTTGTTCATTAAACAGATAAAAGGAGAGTAAACATTCAGCTTTGTGACCAGAAACACTATAAACTATAAACAAATGTCTTCTATAAATGAAGTAAATAAGCACCTGTCGCCATAGAAACTTTGACTTTAATACCTGTCTCTTTTCACCAGGACTGAATTACTTGAATGTAACGGGGATCAAGACTTCCTTTCCAAACTACACTGTGTCAGACAAGCATTCCAGGTGTGTTTCAGCTCACAAGACGTTATTTCACGTTGTTAAATGTCCAATGTTTACATTTACTAGTTGAGATTTTCTTCTTTTACAACCATTTACCTATATGAACTGGCAAAATCACACAACCTCATGCAAACTGTAGAAGGAGCAGTTCATCACAACATTGATCTATAGCCCCACAAGTGGTCAAAAGCAGAACAGGCAGCTTTAAATGGAAATTATTTTGGTTGTAAAAGAGTGAAATTATGTTTTTAATTCATAGTGTATAACTATATAATTAAAAAATTATGTTTGTTTTTTTTCCTCTCAGGTCCTGTTGCTAGATGAAACTCATCGCACGTTTTTCATGGAGACCGGGAAGCAGATGATCACAGGTTTAATGGTGAAGGCGAACAAGGTAAAAAACGTCTTGTTCATTTTGAAAACAGCTTTAACGAATCAGCTTCTGTGTTGTTTTTTTGTTTATTGTTGTCGTCTTTTCTTGCTTCACCTCAGAGTCCCAAAGCCTTCCTGGAGAGCTACGAGGACATGCTGCTTTACACTCAGAGGGAGGAGACGTGGTCCATCACTACGATGGAGCTGGAGGGCCGAGGGGTGAGTGATCCCGTCGTCGAATCTTGTGAAAAATGATGTAAAAAAGGAGAAAGACAGTTTGTCTCTTCTCACTTTACCTCTGAGTGTTGATCAGGGAACGCACCTCTGTGTTTCTTAAATTTATTTTACTGATATTGTCAGATGATGTTGTTATAACAGCAGGCGCTCCAGACACACACTAGGATTTGACCTTTGATCTTGTTTCATGCTATATCTGTTGCTCTAAGCCTATGTGTTTATTGATTTATTCATGAAGGCTCGGACAGTTTACATGAACCTGAGAAACCCTGTGACGAGCCTGAATTAAACTTTAACTGAACTGCTGCACCACAGTCGGGTTTGTCTACTCTGTGACTGGACGTCTTTATTATAAATGATTGATTCAGATAGATACTCAAAAGTCATTAAAACATTAAGGATAGTTTTATAGTGACTATTATTTAAAAGGATAGTTCAACATTTTGGCAAAATGGTCCATTTCCATAATCCCTATAGTCTTAGCAGTAGGTTCGTTACCTTTAACCCATTTAATCCCATCGGTCACAAAAGTGACCGTAAAAAATATTTCCAGTTGAAAGGCCCTAAAAATGTTAGTAAATGGAGTATTAACATATTTCCAAAAAATACTGAAGCAAGAAACCCTTCTGATCACATATGTGCAGTTTCACATGTTTAGTGTAAATTGTCACATGATCAGAGCTGATTACTTCCTGGTTGCACCATCCGAGGAAGATGGCTGCATCAAAGCCTCAACAAAGAAGGTCAGTAAAGAAGGTTGACATAAAGATAAGAGAAAGATTTTTGGCACACATCATCTTTAAGGTGTCTAGTATTGATATATGCATCTACAATCACTCAACTGTGTTTAGTGTGGTCACAGCATGAGTAAAATTGTTGACGGCAACAATAGTGACCGGTGGGATAACACAGTGTAAGTAGCTAACTTTCTACTTTTTAAAAACTTTCTTTTTTTATTATTATTATTTAAATTTGAATCAAACACAGTATATGTTGGACCTTACAGACCCTAAAGCATTTCAGTTAACCTATCTCTCAAAGTGAAATAGATGTTGTCCCCAGTGACTGTGATATGGACTATAAGGGCGAGACTGGCCAATTGCCAGCCAGGCTGTTGAATGAAAGTTAGGCAAAAAGATTATGTAAGAAACAATGTTATTAGGGATGATAACTTCCCTCTCACCACCCCACTTCCACCCACTGTTGGTGAAGAGGCAAATCCCTATACCCACATGAGCAGCTATGGGCAAACCTTCCCACAAAGGGCCGCGCGGCTGCAGGTTTCTGTTCCAACCAAGCAGCAGGTGCAGGTTGCAGGTGGTCAAAAATAAAATCTAAACATTCAAACAACCTTCATAAGGTGTCATATCTTAATCAGGTCCAAGAAGTGGTGGGGCCCCACCTTTACATGGTCCCTCAATGCACTCATAAGCAGCCACCTCTTCTACAGAGATGTTGTAGGAAGGAGGTCTCATACATGGGTCAGTGACAAATAAGGGTTGGCAAGATGAGCAATTCATGGATTTTCTTAAAAAACTATTTTAAAAGCTTGCATCAAATTTGTTAAAATGTGTATTTTGTAGTCATGTTGGTTTTGAAATTACATTTGAACCTGAACAAAAGTAAGACTGAGGTTATGCAGGTTATTCTGAGTGACCCCTAGGTCAATAAGTCAATATTGCACTAAAAATGTACATTTACAATGGTAAAATGAAAAGTACACTAAAGCAATATTGCACTAACTGTAACACACTGTAAATCCAATAACAAAGTTACAATATGCATGTCTTAAATTTTTCACAAAAGTGACAATGGCAATGTTGATAGGCGTCTTTTCGTTTTTGCTTTTAGTCGTTCTACATGTTTTTGATATGTAAAATAGCCACACTAACATGTGATAAAGCACACAAGCATCTGTTATGTATGCTGGCACTGGTAACAGTAAAAAAAGAGTTCTGTAGTACAGCCCAGTTAAAATTGGGCTGGAATATAAGCAATTTGATAGCTATGATGGATATGTAAAATTAGTATACATATTATCCCACCGGTCACAATTGTGACCGACTATAAAACACACTTTTTCTCCTATTTTTCCATGAAAATTAAAAAAAATAATGATTGATTATTTCAAAGAGTTGCTAATGGCACATGGTTTGGATATTTTCATGTCTGGGAAAAATTTGGGATTAAATGGGTTAATTGTCGGTACAAGCTATTTTTAGAACGGCGGAGCAGAGCCGTGAGCTGCTCAGAGCTACGCTACGCTACAGACATTCACCACGCTATGAGATAATAACGAAACGTCACATGAATGCATGAATTTACCTCAAAAACAACTCTGTCTCATAATGTTCTGTTATTATCTCATAGCGTGGTGAATGTGCAGGTCACAACTTGTCCACCAGAGCGTTTTGGAGTTGTTGGATTGTGTATTTGATGAGTTTGATGAGGGAAACTAAGAAATCCCATTAGCCTCCGTAGCGTAGCTCTGAGCAGCTCGCGGCTCTGCCCCGCCGTTCTAAAAATAGCTTGCACCGACAATTAAAGGTAACAAACCTACTGCTAAAACTATAGGGATTATGGCAATGGGCCAATTTGCCAAAATGTTGAACTCTTCCTTTAATACTTTTTTATTAATATATGACCCAAGTCATAGTCATTGATATTTTCCTTATTGCTACATTTCTTAGGAGTGTGTATCATCCTGAAATATGAACAAAACAGCCACACACTTACAACCCCTCGGTACTGTTGTGTATTTTAACGCGACGCTCTCTGCAGGTGGTGTGTATGAACTTTTTCGACATCGTGTTGGACTTCATCCTCATGGATGCATTCGAGGACCTGGAGAGTCCTCCCTCCTCTGTGGTGGCTGTGTTGAGGAATCGCTGGCTCTCCGACAGCTTTAAGGAGACGGTTAGTTTTCACTCACTCACACAAACACACACACACTAAATCCTCAGTGAAAGCACCAATAAGACATTTACAAATGACTCCACTGTGTCTTTTAGGCTCTGGCGACGGCCTGCTGGTCCGTCCTAAAGGCAAAAAGGCGTCTGCTCATGGTGAGTTCGAGACAGTTTGAAAACTGAGTGTGTTACGTTTATTCGTGTGTGTGTGTAGATTTAACAGCTGCTCCTCTCCTGTCCACAGGTTCCTGACGGTTTTATCTCCCACTTCTACGCCATATCAGAACACGTGAGCCCTGTTTTAGCTTTTGGGTTTCTGGGACCCAGGCAGCACCTCAGCGAAGTGTGCACCATCTTCAAGGTGAGAGCACGTTGTGTGTTGTCATCACAAACAAAGCTTTTTTACTATGTACATTGGTTACATACAGAGGATGCTGATGTGAAAATCATTTCATTACACTACCAGTCAAAAGTTTGGACACACCTTCTCATTCAATGGTTTTTCTTTATTTTTTATTTCTTTCTACATTGTAGGTTCATACTCAATAATTCAAAACTATGAAGGAACACATATGGAATTATGTACAAAAAATATACTATATACTATATTATATTAATTAAAACAAAAGTGTTATTTGTCACCTGATCTAAATCCAACGGCCCATTATGGTCCATTGCCATAATCCCTATAGTCATAGCAGTAGGTTTGTTACCTTTAATTGTCGGTGCAAGCTATTTTTAGAACAGCGTAGCAGAGCCGCGAGCTGCTCAGAGCTACGCTATGGAGGCTAATGGGATTTCTTGGTTTCCCTCATCAAACTCATCAAATACACAATCCAACAACTCTACAACGCTCTGGTGGACAAGTTGTGACCTGCACATTCACCACGCTATGAGATAATAACACAACGTTACAGAGTTGTTTTCTATGCGAGGTAATTTTATGCAAAACCGCTGATGCGCATTCCCGCCGGGGGAAGTTTTTCAGCAAGCAGTCTCTGCATTTACCTCTAAAACAACTCTGTCTCGTAACGTTCTGTTATTATCTCATAGCGTGGTGAATGTGCAGGTCACAACTTGTCCACCAGAGCGTTTTGGAGTTGTTGGATTGTGTATTTGATGAGTTTGATGAGGGAAACCAAGAAATCCCATGAGCCTCCGTAGCGTAGCTCTGAGCAGCTCGCAGGCAACGAACATACTCCTAAAACTATAGAGATTATGGCAATGGGCCAATTTGCCAAAATGTTGAACTATCCCTTTAAGTTTAAGTTAAAAACACCGTAATATATTGTATATTAATCTCTGTCATTCGTTTCCCTTCCTCTCTCCCCTGCAGCAACAAATCGTGCAGTACCTTAAGGACATGTTTGACCACGACAAGGTCCGCTTCACCTCCGCCCAGTGCTTGGCCGAAGACATCCTCAACCTCTCCCACCGCCGGAGCGAGATCCTACTGGGGTATCTGGGCATCGACAACCTCCTGGAGCTCAACGGCGCCCTGCCCAGCGGCGACACGGACGGCTCCACGGGACCTAACTGAAGACGATGGACGGACCGAGAACTGACCGACTGTGACCGACTGACTGACTTCATCACGGGGGCTTTGTGCAGTGCAGACCACAACGACGCAGCTACACTAACCAGTAGGAAACGACGACGCGGAGGAACAAGTCACGGCTTTTTTCTGTACCTTCATTCAGACTGGATTGAATTGTGATCCTGTGATACACTGTGAGCCAGAATTAACCGTTTTCATCCACCTGTGTTCATCACAACACAACCACTGCAGGCGGATTACGTGTTCACTCGACAGTCCGACAGCATCGCTGGTACTAATGGAGGGGGAGACTACTCATACCGATACTGTAGTCATGTGATCTGAGACGTGAGAGGCCCAGTCTCCGCCCCCGTCGGGTGACGACGAGGACACAGAGGAGCTCCAGAGTCACACCTGAGACCGGGCCCGTCTACCTTTTATTATTATTACTCCACGTGGAGCGAGTGGTGTCTTCACAGAGCGAGTATTTGCATTGTAACCTTTCATTCGTCAGATGAGGACGTCACAGTCTTTGTTATTATGTGGAAAGAAGTTGCGGGTGGGGGGGAGGGGATGGACGAGTGTGTTGATATTTAATGTTTTATATTAAAGGGGAAAGGATTTGGATGTTTGGTTGAACCCATGATGATTCCTGACGGCCTCCTCGCTTCCACTGAAAGACGCGATGAATTTGTTTCCTCACTGATGAAACTTAAAATCCTCCTGTTTTAATTTGAAGAAGTATCGAGTCCTGTTTGGTTTAATCATGTGACATATCAAGAGGCTGTTGTCGACTGCAAAAGGACATCATGCGAAATTAGCGTAGGGTGCTAACATGTCAATCATATAGAAATTTAATTATTCCTATTATATATATTCCAACCCCACCAAATGCAAATGGTTCTTTCCATAGCGATCCCTCGAATCTTACCTGACGACAAATGAAACGCATTATCTGTTTTTTTTTAAATGGCACAGACGCATGAATAATAATAACACTAATGAAGAAATGTTTTCAGACGGTCTTCGCCAGTGAAATAGAAAACAGATAAATAGAAGAGTGTTTGCTCTCAGGGAGTAAATTGAAATCAAAATTAGGTGATGCATTATTTATTTCAAATTCTCACATTTAATCCATTAAATAATTGGTTGAGCCACTTGAATTGCTTCTGCTATTGTGGCCTAAATTGTACAAAAAGCTCAGTTTGACTCACCAAATATGAAATTAATATAATGGTGAGATTGCTTTAGGCAAACCAGTCCAAATACAACAAATGATATAAACATATAAATGTTTTAAAAAAATTATACAAAAATGTGTAAAGGGGGGAAAAAAGTCGATCAGGAAAAACATATATCGTATTTTCCACAGCGGATATGTCAGAAGGCAAAGCACAAGTGTTACTAATAATATTATTGATAACGTGGTTTTATTGAAGTGTCCCAGTCAGTCAGCAGTGGTGGAGAGTTTCTAACCTGATTTCAACTTGGAGATCATTTCTACTCCACTACTTTTATTTGGCAGCTACAGTTATTCACTGATCGTGTAAAACTTTTATGCAGTACTTGAGATCTGTTTCTGAAATGTGACAGAGTACTCAGTGCACACAGTTTCTGTCTAATCGAATCAACATAAATATATTCTTATCTAAGAATATTCCAACATATTTTCAATGCAGTTTTTTCCAAACGGGTTCATTTTTCCAGACCCAACCATAACACAAACAACCTGGTAACATTTTATAACTACACACTATTGGTATTAGTTAATACTTTATTAATCATTCATAAAGTATTCTTTCTACACTGATACTAAGTGTTATGAATGTGTACATCTCGATTGATAAGCTTGTATATAATTTTGTTCAATGATTGTATTTTCAGAACATATTATAAGTGAACTAGTAAATACACACACTCATGGCCATTAGGACATGTCAAACTAATTATATGTTAAAATGCACTGACATCTCATCTAAATAACCGGTTTGTAATGGATAAATATGCTGAATCCATCATTAATGATGTTTGAAAACACAGTCATTGAACACATTCATAACCGTGTTTATAAATTACATATTAATTAGTATCGATGTAGAAAAAAATCTTTATAAATGATGAATAACGTATTCAATAATGCTTGATAATGTGTAGTTATCATACAAGTGTTCCCAGTTATCTTCTCTATAATATAATAAAGGGTATTCATAATAGAAAACCATTAAAGCAGCTGCTCAGTCACGACTTTAACTTGTGTTTAACATAAGTTTTTGGTGCATTTACAACTCGAGGACTTGAGCTATCACTGATCTTATTATTTACACCTGTGCTTTTCCTCCTCTGTCAAACAGCCAGTGTACACACAGCTCTAACAAATTACACACATCCCATTTTAAAAAGTGACACAACAGTGCCATCTACAGAATATAGAGCGTCATAGCAAGGATATTGTTTTGTTTTTCTGATTCCATGTCGACTTGAAATGAAGAAGCGGGCATTGAACAGTCACACCGTAACTTACCGTACACAAGTGCACTGAAGACACACTGGTGGGCGGCGCTAAGATGCCAAGTTAAAAGGAGTTTTCATCTGCAACCTTACTGTAAAAGCAGATTTGTGTGATGCAGACTGTAGTTTATTTTTGTTAAAAAACTAAATTATCTTAATGAAAAATGATGAAATGAAAGGATTATTTATTATTAATGGGCGATATAAGCACAGCGTGTATATGTCTGTGGTTGCCCGACTGATGATCATTCTGTGATTTCATAGTTCTTGGTAGTTCATAGTCTATCATACAAAGTAAGAGAAGTCGACTCTTTTGTCGTTCATAATCATTCGAGTGTGTGTTTTATGGTCTCGATAAAATCTGGATCTTGATCTTGTTGCGACACGCCTCGGTCAGACAGTCAGAACTCTCTCATGCTGCAACGCAATACCTGTGTCAAGAGTCTGCATCATAGGACTATTTCTGTTTCTGTCAAACATGGACCAGAACATCTGTAAATCAGCTCCTTGTTCCGACAGATGTGCAGCTTTATGTTTTTAAGCATTTTGCACTTTATTAGAAAAAGCAGAACGATACAGGAATGTCCCCACAACTCCTTTCTTTTTGGTATTCAGTGTTAAACCACTGGATTTGACTTCATAGAAATGACATATTATTGATAGCATAGTACAAACATGCTGTATAGTGAAGAAACTATATTTCCCAGAAAACTCTATAATAGAAATTGTTCATTCTGGTTACTGTCATGTTTTTGTTAAAGTCTCCGTGCTGAATGTTTTCCTCTGGCGATGTGTGGTCCAATCCCTCTTGTTTAAGTCCTGTTATTGTAGAGTATCAGCAGTATGTATCATGCAGGTAAACGCAGTTATGGAAAAATGCTAATATTTAGATATGTAGTCTTGTGTTAAAAGATTGGTCTGCTTATTTGTCCCCGTGCAATGAGAGTATAGGCGATCAGAGATCTGCCCCCTCCACCCTGCAGCCTTTGCATGTGCAACAGTGTAGATTTTTCGAGATGCATCGATCAATGTATTCCTGCAACATTTAGACTGAGGCCGAGCCCTTGTTATTGCTAGATTAAAAAAAAAAAAAAAAAAACCACTAGAAATAAGATGAAGAAAGTATTTAGGAGCTTAAAATCATTTGAAAATCCAACTGCAGACCTGGATTATAGAGTTTTATAAAGATTTCAGATGGCCAAAATAAGGAAAGTGATTTCTTTTTCATTTCGCTGCTGTACATTACAAGTGTCCTATTCATGCCTTTTGTCTTTTCTATTGTTAAATTACAATGCCAGCACAAACTGTACATTGATTTTAATTCTCCATATTACATGTTATTTTTTGTTATTAAATAATATGTTTATTATGCTATTTCCCAACAGATGGTGCTTTATGTGTTTCTTGTTGCACCAGCAACTTTTCTCATACAAAATGTTGTTTCTATAAATGTTTGTTTTGTTTTTCAAATGTATTTTTTTCAACAAAAAAAGCATTGTCGACAAAAAAAAAAAAATGGAAATATATATTTACATTGTAAAAAAAAAAAAAAAAAAAGGTCTAAAAACAGATTTTATACTGCAAAATACCAACACCAATACAAAAACATTTTTTAGGATTTTTTTTATTTTTTAAAAATTTATTTTGGCTTTTAGGATAGCTGTAGAGAGGCAGGAAATGGAGAAACAGAGATGAGGGTGAGACAGAGAGAGAGGGTGAGACAGAGTGAGACAGAGAGAGAGGGTGAGACAGAGAGAGAGGAAAAGAGAGAGAGAGAAGGGGAGTGACATGCAGCAAAGGGCTGGCGATGGAATCAAGCCCCTTCACTGTTTTTTTTTTGTTTTTTTTCTAGTTTGTAGTTGTTGTGTGGGCAAACCGGAGCACCCGGAGAAAACCCAATGTCCTAGGCATAAACTGACCAAATTGTGCGTCACTTGCGGGGGGGAGGCTTGGTTGTGAGGCATCATGACTTGGTCAATTTATACTTTGGGGGAAACGGTGGATATTAACTATATTCTTCTTTTAGAGAAATAAATGAGATGTTAGTTTATTTTTTCTCATAAAATGAATATAAGATGTCACATCTAAATGACACTAACGCAAGAGGAGTGACCCCCTTTACTAATTTTTTTTTTTTTTAGTTTGTTGTTGTGTGGGCAAACCAGAGCGCCTGGAGAAAACCCAATGTCCTAGGTATACTGTAAATTGACCAAATTGTGCGTCACTTGCGAGGGGAGATCTGTGACTTGTTGTTGTGACTTAGTCAATTTATACTTTGGGGGAAACGGTGGATATTAATTATATTCTTCTTTTAGAGAAAAATTGAGCTGTTAGTTTTTTTCTCATAAGATCAATATAGAGGATCGACCCCCTTTATTGTTTTGTTTTTTTGTTGTTGTGTTGGGTCAATCAAGCCCTAATTTTTACTAATTTTTTTTTTTTTTTAGTTTGTTGTTGTTGTTGTGTGGGCAAACCAGAGCGCCTGGAGAAAACCCAATGTCCTAGCTATAAATTGACCAAATTGTTAGTTTTTGTTTCTCCTCCTAAGATAAATACAAAAAGGTGTCATCTAATTGACACCGACGCGAGGAGAGCGCCTGAACATCGAAGCGATGGAGGAGAAGAATCTGCTGATGACGCTGCGTTGGACGGTCAAGTGCGTCTGGAAGCCGCACATGACGAAGCCGTCGAGGAGGTCGCTCTCCGACTGCAGGAGGCTCAGCACGTGCCTCGCGGAGCCGATGGACTTCAGCATTTCGTCGTAGATGACTTTGTCGAGGCGGCAAAGGTTGTCCGTGGTGATGATGAATTTGGAGTTTTGGCATTTGTTCCACACGAGCGCAAGCAGACGGTCGGTGATGGCCGCTACGTTCTTGGGCACGCTCGTTCTGGCCTTTCTGAAGATGCGCGCGACGAGTTTCTCCACCATGATCCTGGTCAGCATCTTCTCCTTGGACGTCAGCGTCGGCTCCTCGGAGACGGACGGCTTTGCGAGTATCTGCATCAGAGTGGACGTCATCCTGCCGCTGTGCTCTTCGGCTTGCCCCGAGCTCAACCACCAGTCCATCACCTCGATGAAGGACGTGACGCTGTCCTGAAGGTCTTCGTACATGTCGTCGGACGTTAGCCCCGTGGAGATGAACTCAAACGGTTTCACGTTGGTGCTGGTGATGTGATAAAACATCCGATCTGCCATTTCCTTCATCACCCGGGGCGATATGGAGCTTCCGCTGTCCAGGGAAGGGAAGTACACGTCTTGAGTCGTTCCGTCTTCTGGGACTTCGGTGAGGAACAGGGCGTCGACACAGGACATGAGGGACTTGACCGACTCCTCGCTCTCGGCTTTGGAGTCTAGTTCGAACTTCTCCCGCACCTGCGCTATGATGTTATGAATGAATCCGTGCATAAAGGTCTTGGTGAAGATGTTTCCGAGCTTTGCCTTCACTCTTTTGGTGTCTGGAGGCGAAGTTCTGCTGTTCGGACCTGAAGTTCTGCTTTTCGGAGCTAAAGTCCTGCTGTTCGGTTTTGTCTGCGTCTCGGGTTCGGATTGAGCGATCTCATTGGCGACAATCAGGATCTCCAGAGAAGATTCGGACCGCAGATCCTCCAGGACCGAGGAAGGGGTTTTCCTAAAAAACGGCTGGAGGATTTCATTCAGTTCTCTTTGAATACCCTTCAAAACTTCAAAGTGTTTTGGGCTTTGGTCTGAGGAGGCTGTCCTCTGTGGCGAAGGTGTCATAGTCTTGATCTTGATTGTCTTCTCTAGGTCTTCAATTTGGTCCTGGACTTGTTTCTCTAATGAGGGTGTCTTGGTCTTGGTCTTGGACTTGGACGTCATGTTCTTGGTTTTCATCCTGGCCTTGAACGGTTGTGGTTTCAGCAGCTTTGCGGCGAAGGCTCTCAACATTTCACAGGCGCGGTCAACCATGATGGTAAGTCTTCTGGGGGAACAGAAGACATTTTCTGGAGATGACTCCGCGGATTTGGAGAGAGCAGATCTGACGTTTTCTGCCACCTCGGCAACCACCAGGTTCGTCAATTGCTGTGAGCTGATGCACTTGGCGCCGTCGTCCTTGACGTTCAGAGCTTCAACAAATCCAAGATAGAGAGCGTTACCGAGTCCGGACTGGATATCTGCCTCGCACACCGTTGAAGTCGACTGAACAGCATTGAACACGATTGTCGCGATCAATGTGATCAGGTCGATGAGAAACTCGGCCAAAATAGTTTTTGTTTCCTCGTCAGTGTTTCCACTCAATATCGCCGCCCAGGCGTTTGGTGGAAACTTCGTCAAAAAGGAGTCGATTTGTGGGCGAAGAGTCGCCGCCTCAATTAGTGGTATCACTTGTTTGTCCATGGCGATGTTTGTGTTTTTACAAACAATTTGTTTTTGTTTTAACAAATAAATTTGTAAATTTAACGCACTTTCTCAGGAGATTGCTTTTGCGCAGGTCTGTCCTTTGAAATCCGAGCACGAATGAACACTTGTGGATTTGGAACGCCTATATACTTACATTGTGACGTCATTCACACATCAAAATAAGGGCAACTTGAAAGGAAATACATGACGTAATCGATGGCGTCATTCCTACATCCTGGCATTCCACGGGGCGGCGCAAGCAGGGCGCAAGTACGAGTGTAGCTTAGCAACCGTTGCTAGGCGAAAGGCGAATTGTACTTTTTTTGCCAGTCTGTGGACTGGACGGAAAATGCGACGTACGCCGGTGCGTCATGATACGTTGCTGCGCGATGACGCAAGTCACGGAAGCCGACCGCGGCACGAAAGGTAAAAATGTAGCAAAAAATAATAACAACCGCTATTAACGCCGATCAGCGCGATTAAAGATATAAACTTACGCACCCACAAATGTTTGTTTTCTTTCTATTTAGCTACCAACACGTTTATGACGTTTGTTATGAGTTATGAGAGTAAAACAGTTGGCTTTTCTCTTTAACTGCTTCATGTTGATGACTAGCCTACATTAGCAACAATCCATTATTTAAGTCTGGAGTAAAACCAGTCGTAATCATTTATTGACAATACAGTACTTGAATGAAGATAATCTGCTTCTGTAATCTGGTCTGGACTATAAATGTGGTTTGATTTGATTGACAGCTGCCAGAGCACAGACAACACACACATAGCCTACAGAAAACTGTCATGTCAATTAACCAAACCAAATTCAAGATTACCACTTACTTTCAGGACAGTCAAGAGAGGAGCTGGATGCATGATGAGTTTTGCCAGGACAAAAACGTTATTCTGAATGACCAAAAAACAAACTTTTAATATTATTTACTCCTGTGCTTTTCCCATACTGATATTTATTCATGTGCTTATCAGTCCAGCCTCAGACTGATCAGCTGACAGTAAATTTCTCTTTATTCTTGCTGGACTTAGGTTAGGAACACACTCAATCTCAATTTTTTTTCAATTCTCTGTGTTTTTAATGTACAGTAAGCATGTGACTAATTAAACAGAAAACAGCACCAGAGGAAATGTGCATGTCTGCCGATCTAGCCATCTATTCTGAGCAGTGTGTGTGTATGTGTGTATACTTCTATCTTTATGAGAACAAGGTTTGAGGTTTAGACTTGTTTTTTAGAAATACAGGACATTTAATGGCCTGACAGACTCTCAAATGTTTCAGGTTTAGGACTGTTAGAGGTCATGTTAATGTCACAGAGATAGAAGTACAGGTCTGTGTATGTGTATGTGTGTGTGTGTGTGTGTATAATGCATTATGTGTGTGCAATCATCTTACAACTGCATTTAGGATTAAACCTAAAAGACTCTACTCATTTCATTGAAGAATTTAGCCTAGCCATGGTTAATGATCAATAGTTTGCAGCACTAGAAGCCACACAATATTAGCGCTCACAATTATTACAAATACTTGTCAAAATAAATATCAAAAGATACATGTTCTGTTTGTCTAATGTAAGCACAAATGTACTGATTACATAAAAATTACAGGCATTTTTTTGAAAAAAGCTCAAAATGGGGAAGAAAGAAAGGAGAACTGAGTAAAAATGGAAGAACAAATGTCTGGAGAACATGGACAGGCCTTGTAGGGAAAATAAAGTGTGGAGACGTTTAAATTCCTGTTCACTGTTTCCTTGCTCCGTCATTCCTGTCCATCAGAGCCAGGTGTACAAGTGTGATAACAGTTTTGAAGGCAGATCCTTCAGAGGCAGTTTGCTCTGTCCATTTGTCCTTCAGTTTGCAGATAAACAGTGCAAACAACTGTTCCATGTTTATTATTCCAGCTGGCCTGGGGGCAGGGGAATCTGTCCTCTCTCAGGCCATTGTTCTACCGTCTGATGAGGGAGGCAACCTGTTTCCCTGCAGGAGAGAAGCCCCAGGGGTCCGAGACATAGTGACCAGTAATCCATGTTAGAGAACGGAGGGGCCTATACGGAGTTCAGCCTAGCAGTTGATGGAGGCACAGTCTGCTTTGGCTTTCCCAGCAGAACTGATTATCCTCATGAGGCAGTGTCCGAACTCCTCCAGGATCACCCTCTCCGCTTCAGCCTGAGGCTGGTGAGTCTGTTCCGCTTTTTTGGCCTGTTCCAGCAGACACTCGCACGTCGCCTCGAGCACCTCCTTTGTCACAAACGTGTATGGGAGCCTGCGGGGGAAAAGGAAAACACACCACCATCATTCATGTCATCAGCCACTATGGTCAGTTAGCAGAGGTGGCGACTTGTTGTCACCACATGGCTGGAAGTTACACACTTGTGTCTCACGAAAAAAGAAAAATATCTTTGTTTGACTGGTCAGCCGTCTCTCTTTAGTTAAGAATTAGCTCACTATACTGGAGTTCAGTTAAACAGCAGTAATCTAATAACACCAATCAAAAATAAAGGGTTTGAATGTATGAATTGCATAGGCAAAATTTAACATCTTCTACATCGTAACACCTGGGCCCATCTGGGCAGGTATCTCCAAAACAGTAATTCATATAAAATAAATGTCCACAGGTCAGTAGTACAGGGATTATGCTATTTTAATTATGTGTCAGAAATTTTAAATTGTGAATTGAGTTCACTTCACTTTCCAAAACGTAAACAAACCTGAGCTAAAACATGTTCAATTTACTTGCTGCTGACAGGAACAATTGGATCTGTTATAATAAAACTGGAGGTCATTTCTCCCCCAAAGTGTTACGGTACCTCCCGCTTCCACTGGAAATAACAGGTGTCGTCCTCATGAGCAGGTCTGAGATCTGCGAGGACAGCTTGGTCTTGGCCGCCGTCTGCTGCTGCACTCTCACTTCTGCTGCGTCGGCCAAGTGCATCAGCGTCTTCCTCTCCGGGCTCTCCTCGAAGTTCTTGCAGCCGATGCATTTACAGATGGACGAGCACATGATCTTCGCCTTTGGGACGGAAGGAAATATATATACATGTATGTGCGGATGTAAACAACAGTTGACTTGACCAATACGAGTTGTGAAAGGCAACATAAAGTTGCATTTAACAGCTCCTGTGAACAGCATAATAAGAGGGACACCCACCTCGTAGCACTCGCAGTAGTTCTTCAGGCAGCCTGAGCGTTTGCAGTTGCAGCCTTTGCTGTGTCGACGGTCTGACTCTCCCTCTTTACCTTTACCAATTTTGGGTTTGAAGGCTTCTGGATTTCGGTCGAGACACGTCTGTGAAAACACATTTTCACCTTCATTCATATGTTTCACACAAAGCTACTCCAATCAAATAACTCCTTTTTCTGTTTGTTTTTTACCTTTATAGCTTTGAGACGCTCCGTTTCATGTTCCAGGTTATTGAAGCAGTTATTGCAGTTACAGTTATTACAGAACTCTCCATTTGCAAAACAGTCGCAGTATCTAGAGGCGGAGAAACAGAGACAGTGAGTTAATATCATCCTGAAGATCATGTACAAGATTATTCCTTAAAGTGTTGGGAATTATTAATTAGTTTTTTAGATTAGGGAAATATTTTGGTCTCTAAAAAGTTAGATTATTTTCCCCCAGATGCACATCTCATCTTGATCCAGGCATATATTTGTTTGTTTATCCCATTAGCTGATAACATCAGCTATTCCAGGTGATCCAGGCATATATGAGTAAGATAAGATCAATTTCATATCCATTAACTAATTGTTTCAGCTTTAGAAATTAGAAATGCTAATTAAGAGATCAGGTACAACATATCATCTTAGTGACCATCATACTTACAGTTTCAAACACTGTGACTTGGTGCAGTTGCACGGTTTTCTTGGTCTTGAGGTCGTTTCTGCTGTTGACAAGCTGTAAGCCCATGAAAAATATTGTCACAATTAGATTCGTTGATTAGTTTTGATCTTTAAATACTGTAAATTATTTATGGTTAAGCCACCATAATGCACCAAATGTAGTCATTCTTTAGAATATCAATCTTGTATAATTATATTTACAATTTCTCAAATACAGCCTAAACTTGATCAGGCCACATATTTTAGCAAGGTGTGTTAAGGTTTTGCAAAATACACCATCAATGTAAATTAAAACTAGTCCTGTAATCATCATCTAGTTGGTCTGTCCAGACAATAATACATAAGAAAACAAACAACAAATAATCTCCTCGTACCCATTGAGCGGCAGTCTGGCCTGAGTCTGGATACCAGTCGGTGCAGCGAAACCAGAGCTGCTGGCGAGGGTCACAAAGGGTGACTGCTGGAGCTACAGGAGAGCAGAGAGCAACACACGATCAACAACACGTGAACCCCGTATCTTAGAAGTAGAAGTGTCTGTAAAAGAACACCGCTCACCTGTGTTACGTATTGCGCCGGCACGACCGCGTAACCCACGTTCCCGCCTCCGGGAGCTGGTGCCAGGACGGTGCCTGGAGGGAGGTTGGTGAAGTTGGGCTGGATCTGGGGCAGCGGCGTTGCGGGCATGATCAGGCGTTGCTGGGTCTGAGTGGTGGTGACGACTTGTGCTGCTGATGTCAAGGGCTTGGGCGCCACCTGCAGAGAAGACACTCCAGGAATTAGGCTTTTCATTCAAAGAACAGGGTAAATACAGGAATCTTGAAGTTAATTTTTAATACCTTTTTAAGACTTTTTCAAGACCTTCTCAATATTTTTCAATACCTCACCGCCACTTCAAGCTGTAACCGTTTACATCAGTGACACTTTTAACTTAACAGTTTTAGTTTGTGATAAAGACTATATAGACCACTATGATACAATGGAATTCAAAATAGGCTAGGATAATAAATCAAAGGCAAAAAAAACAAAAAAACATCACTCCACTCTCAAAAAACAAAAACAACAATCTTCTTTTCTTTTTCATGTACCGGTTCATCTTTGTTTTTTAATAAAATGAATAAATTCACACACTTTTGCAATGTTTTTTAGGACTCAAACTCTTGGACAGCTAATTCAGAAGAAATACCTTCAAAAATTTAAGACTATATTAAGTCGTTAAAAGACTTTTTAATACCTTTTAAGGGTCTTAATTTTCCCAAAATTGATTTATCACCTTTTAAAACTTTTCAAGACGCCACAGATACCATATAGAAAGCTCTGCATGAACAAACACTGGAAGTAGAGAAAAAACCAAACAGATACCTGCTTTATGGTCTGTGCTGGGACGATCGGGACCGACATCCTCACTGCTCCCGTACTGACCACCATAGGTTTAGCTGTGGGATGTTCATCATAATAAGTTGCCACAAAGAAGCTTTCACATCTTTGCTAAACAATAAGTGTCATGTTGGTTTGTCGACGGATAAACTCAGGAATGGTCTGTTCATTCATAGGTCACCTGTCTGTATGGAGCTGGTGCTGGGCCCACTGGGCTGGCCCGTGCTGCTCGCCGTGGTCGCCGTGACGAGGCGGACGTAGTGAAACCTGCTTCCTGGCACCTGAATCTGTTGCACGTTTGGCTGCGTGGCCAGAGGGATGATGGTCTTGAACTGGGACCCAGCGACGCCTCCCACAGCCACAGACTGCCCTGGTTTAAGATTCTGAAAAGGTTCAGATGATAAAAAGAGAGAAAACCTTCAAAACACTTTTACCTCCCACTGTTCTCATGTAGGCAAACAGCTCAGTCAGAGGCCCGACAATATTCAGTTGGAAAACAAGAGAAAAGCTCCAACTGGCAGGAACAGTGAACAAATATTTTTCTTACAAAGTGACTAAAAAGAACAACAACTGGTGTTTCAGCAAACACTAACCAATAGAAAATCAACCTGCAAATGTTTATTCTCTGTTTAAAGCTTCTCAGTTTTGTGGATTCGCTGTGGATGCCCCTAAATTAGACACAGTGCAAGTAAATCTTTTATGTGCAAACAGTAAATGTGCTGTTTGTTTTAATACTCAAAGAATCTGGATTCTGTCATTACTATACAGGTGGCAGGCCAAGGTGTATGAGAATCATGAATGAAAAAGAAATGTGAATATTTTTTCGATTTACAGTGTGCGCCCCTGAATTTTCTGCTTGCAACTAAACAACTATAAAGAACAGCAAAGAAATACATGTGCATGTGCTTCTTCGTTAAACTCCTCTGTTTCCTGCTGACCATTTAACAGTCTTACCTGTGCTGCGGTTTGGCTGGTGACCTTGACTGGGGATGCAGATGTGGACTGCTGGACCGTGAGGATCTGCTGGCCGAGTGCTACATTGACGGGCAGAGCTACTGACTTCTGAGAGGTGTTGGAGGTCGGGGAAGCCACAGACACCACGGTTACCTGTTTCAGACAGAAAGAGTGAAGTATGATGAGTCCAACTATTCACCATCTATCAACAACACAGAAGTTAAATACGCTTTATTAAGACGAGGTGAAACGGTGTGTAACGTTCACCTTGCTGGGACTCTTAAGAGGTGAAATGGCTATCTTTTTCCCAGGGAGGGTCTGTATACTGGCGTTGTGGGGTTCGGACAACGTAATGGTCCTCGGGGGCATCACTGGGGAACTCTGTGTCAGAACCCGTCCTGTGAACACAGAACACAAAATATATGGTGAAACAGGAGGAAAAGCTGGCGTTTCAATACCCGACTACTGTATGGGAATAAAAACATGACAAAAACATGAGTGGTCCTGATAACTGAGCACATTAACCAAAAGTCAATGGTGTCAAACTGTCACAGTCAAATTATTCAAATAAATGTACCAGTGATAACAGGAGGGACTGATGTCTGAGGACTCAGGCCTTTGCTGTTGACAGTTTTTGTGATGATGAACTTGATCGGTGCAGCTGAGGACACTGGCGTTTTCTTAGCAATCTGTGGAGAGAGTCACAAAATATAAAGTCCACACTGGAAACACATTCACAAAATACCATACCAGAATCTAAAATGTGCATTATTATTATTATTTATTTATCTTTTCCCCCCCAACATTGACTTTAAAGGGGAACTATGCAAGTCTGGTCGCTTTTCCGCTGTTTTAACCTCCATGTGCATTTGTTTTTGACGAAGCTGGTGAGAAAGCAATCAATGGAGCGGTGGATAACGTTATATATCATGTACGATGTTACGATGTGTATATTTGTGTAGTCTTAACTAGGGCTGGGGTTTTTTTTTAAATCGATTTTTTCGATTAATATCGATTCATAAAATCCTTAGATCTATCTTCTAATGTAACCATTGCACTGTGGCATTGTTTACTTCTGGAGTGGGTCATGTTAAATAAATGTGCATGAATGTAACTGCTTTTTGGTCAATTTAATGTAAACATATTTTTTTTTAATAATACACCAGGTTAGAGAGTTCCATCTTTGTACAATTTTTAACATTAGTTTTGTAAAAAATCTCTCTCATAACCAAGAAAATTGGTATTAAAACTGCAATATCTCTAAATGAATCAATTGGGACCTCGGAACCAATTCAGTAAATCAGTAGTGATACCCAGCCCTAGTCTTATCTGTCTTAAAAAAAAAGAGATAACAGGTTACGGGGCTCATTTGTGTGAAACTAGAGCTGGGCGACGGGTCAGTAGCTCTGATCTGGCAGGGTTGGTTTTCAGCCAAGAGACGCTACGAGGAAGGCAGAGAGCCTCCGTTCTCCCTCGTAACAAGTTACAAGTCATTCATTTAACCACCACAATTACTCCAAAGCAGTTTAATTAAGGTACAAATGTAGCAAAGCTGCATAGTTCCTCTTTGACTAACCTCTGGGTGATCAGCCAATGCTGGATTTTAGACGCCAGATCTGAACTTAATATTTGAGTGTTGAATATTACCTGTACAGCCTTCAGCTGCTGGGCCTGTAAAGCGGTCAACTGGTTGCTAGCACCGCCCAACACCGGCTTGAGCTCCGACCTCCCACCGATGGTCACCACTTTAAACTGTGGAGTTGGAGACTTGGTGTCTCCTGAGACCTGGGAAACACCAGGCTTGCTGCCCGTGTGGGGCAACTGCAGCACTATGGGCTGCCCCGACTTCCCTATTGCTGTGACCAAGAGTTTTTGTCCTTCCTGCTTGATGACCTGGGGGGGAGTTCCTGCAGACTTAGCTGCCTCTGTGGCCTGAGACGAGGCCACCTTGTTGAGAATGATCTGGTGGTTTGCAGGAGAGATGGTGAACGGGGCCGTTAGCTTCTGTAAGCCGCTCGTGGAGACGGTCGCCGTCACACTGTCTGTAGTTTTGGTGGTGGCTGTGGAAGTAGCCATGGCTGGTTTGAGGGTGAGTAGGGGTGATGGTGAACTGGAAATTGAGACAGGAATCTGACTTCCTGAGCTGATGCTGAGCGTACAGTCCGTGGTCTGAACCCGAGCGGGCTCCGCTGCACCGCCGCCGGTTGAACACAGGTTCGAGTTTTCCGAAGCCGCGGGCGCATCCGTTTCCATCGGCACCGACGTGTCGTCTCCGGGCTCCGACTCCACCGAGGCGGCATCGGGTTGGGACGGAGGGACGTCCTCGATGGCCTCGGTATCCATGATCTCATCAGGGAGGAGGCTGTTGAGCTCTGGCGACACCACATCCATGCTGGCAAACTCTGACTGCTCCGTTAGTCCTGAAAGAACAATGCAATTATTGTTATTACTGCAATTACTTGATGAATTGTATCACCCCTGCTTAGATTAATCATATATATTGTTCTCAGTTTAGTTAAAAATCAACGTTTAAAACTGTGTTATCTCATTATCTTGCTCTTTTTTTTTCAAAAGAGGTTAAATCGAAAGCAACTGGACTTAGTTATTTGTATATATACACATATACAAATATATATATACAAATAACTAAGTCCAGTTGCTTTCGATTTAACCTCCTTTGAAATACTATGACCTGGGCAAATGAGAATATGCACCGGCTTATTATCTTGCTCTGTTGTGCAACTTTCTTTCTTTAAAATACAGTAGGCAAAATAAGCTACGCCTTTTCGGCCATACTTGGCATAGTAATCCAAATTGAATGTATGTATTTTGTTACGTTGAAGGGATCAAAATAAAAAAACTACTTATACTAGTACTACATTAAGTTCAGCTAAATAACCTGGATTCTCTTAAGAAAGTGCACTATTCATGCACATAATACACTCAACAACCACTTTACTGAGTTACATGTGAACAGTTTTTGATGACACTGTTGTAAATATGTAAATTCAACTATATCTTTACAACTGACATCGCCATTACAGGTGGTGTTGTACTGTACTTTTTGTGAGTATAGTGTGGAATATTTAAAAGCCATCTCAGTATAATGTAGACCAGGAATAACACCATCACAAGCTCTGGCCTCAACACCCTGATTGACACTGATAACTGTGTTTATTTTTAAAGGGTAGGACTTCAATTTCATGTCATTTATCAGCGGACATTTGACACCCATAATAATACATCTGCAATCAACTCATGTGGTTAGATAGATATATCTGTCAAACTCCATGTTAAAAACACAAGGTACAATTTAATTAATGCTTCTGTGACAGTGGCCAAAAAAAGCTCAACATTACAGGCACCATAACAGTAAACATGGCAGACAATAATGCATTATTAGACTGCACAGGAGTACCTGATACAGATATATAAAACAATATATTGATTAGTTCACACACAGTTTGTACATTTAATAGCAACTATTTATTAGAATTAAATGTAATCTGCTTTGCAAAAGGCTGTGAAAGAAAGATAAACAAACTAGCTAATGACTTAGCCGTATTCACTGCAACATATGCTTGGTTTGATACCTGCTTTTTTTCAGTAATCACGTCAAATTTTATTCTATAGGGGGTGGGGGTTTGCTGGTGTCACGTGTGACTTCCTCCAGTTATTTTGACAGAAGCTGACAGCTGATGCTTGGTCGCTTATCTAGGCCATACTACCACCACCGATCATCTCAGGCGGTGTCTTTGTTTGTCCTGCTGCTGCTGCTGCTGCTGCTCTCAGTCTGCACTTAACATTAATCCACCGAAACGCACACATATGAACCCTTCCCAGTGAAATACACACACACACACACATGCATGCATATACACTCAACACAGCTACACTGATCACATTGTTTTCATAATGAAAGCGACCACCAGCATACATACATACAGTACATACATACACACACTGTGCTGCCGGGCTGCACTCATTCATGTACAAAAACAATCCAAAACAAAACAAAAAACACACTAAACAGTAGCGTAAAAAGCGAAAAAGCTGTTTGGTTTTGTGTGTGAGTGTCTGTATGTCTGCGTTACTATTTCAGGGCCGGGGTTGGATTTCGAAAGATCCGCCATTTTTACCTCGTCATCAGCTCTGTTAGCTGTTAGCTGCCCCGGCTAACGCTGAGCTACATTATAAAGAAGCAGCAGGCTGCACTGCTGCAGTTTTAGTGTTGTTATTATTATTTGCACCAAGCAGCGACACTTACCCGTAAGAAAAAAAAAAAACTCAGAGCAGTCACATACACGAGAGAAGATTGAAGATTAATAGTTGCCGCTAACAATGAGCTTCTTGTAACTAACAAACTCTGTCTGACAACCTTAAAACAATGCTAACCCTTCAATAATAATTCCTCCTCCCTGTCACTTAACATAACCCACCCTGCTGATAACATTGAACGCAACACTTATTATTATTATTATTATTATTACACATACAGCTTATGCTATGAGAGCCTATGTTTTTTTTTACATTTAGCATTGGCCTAGCCTGTTAGAAATGACATGTATATTATTTTTTTTCTTAGTAAAACGTCGTGCAAGTCCAGTCCAGTGTCTGATCCAGGTGAGATACCAGATATCCGTCAGATCATCAGACACGACGACAACAACTTCGTAGCTGAGTAACACATAGAAATGGCGAAACAACGAAGGTAAATAAGTAACTACTGACTGAATTGAGCTGTTATAATTATTTTTTGACAGCATGCAAACACACAGACACACACACACACCAACCAACGCGAAGCAGTTGTCCCATCAAAACAACTGTCAGTGCTCACAGCTAACTTAGCCTTTTTTTTTTTAACTTTACATTTTGCACTGAACGGGCAGTTCAGTAGTTTAGTTTTGCTACACACCAAACTTTGTCTCAACGCACAGACACTAAAGGTGATCCATTATTACAGTCGCTATCAGAATCAGAATAACATTTATTTGCCAAGTATGTGCACTGCAGAGTAGACATTCAAGTAATTTGACCCACACCTATATAGGCTATATATAAAAAGACATACAGCAACAACTGAGCAATAACACAATACAACACAGAACACATACACAAGTAGGAAATACAATCAACTAAAGTGGTTGGTAGTGCAATACAAACAATAAGTTAATAGAGCAATTAGATAAATAATAAATACTGGATAAATTATATGTATTTATACGGGTTAGGGTTGTGTATATGTGTGTGTTATTTACAGCAGGCCCCTGTGCTCGTCCCTGGCGTCTACCCTTAGCTTCACCATCATCATTATCATCATTATCATCCTGATTATCATCCCCCCTGAGCCTCATGAAGCCCAGGAGCCCAGCGGGCAGGACAACTGTACTACTAGCAAACTTGCTGAGCTGAGCTTTGCTAACCCCCGAAGCTAGCTAGCTACAACATTATTACCTCAACACTTACAACACGTTATCAAAGTGCGTGGCTCGGGCTCACTACGGCCGGATACACCGCGGTGGACTCACGCAGAGAAACAGCGGGTAGTCGAGCTCACCAGAAGTTTTTCTCGCTGGGCGACGTTTCCAGATAAAAAACGAGTAAAAGGAGACGGCGATTGTTCAAAATACCGCGCCGAGCGCCATTCCTCCCTGACATTTCACAGGCCGGCCACGCCCTCCGCGCGCTACGTCACCGCTACGTCACGTTTAAAGGCGCAGAGCAGCTAATAAAAC